>NC_051863.1:146676183-146739692 GCF_015732765.1 Culex quinquefasciatus | reverse complement strand
CTTGAGACTGAGCGTTGTCAGATCTTCAATGTTTTGGACTCATTAGAAAGGTCTTTTGATTACCTAACCAACGATCGGTCGGAAGATGGATCCGGACATAGTTTACATGCATTTAAGTGAGATCTAGCATCAAAAAAGTACATAAATATCACTTAAGTGGTCATAACTTGAGACAGGGCTGCCAGATCATCAATGTTTTGGACTCATTGGAAAGGTCTTTTGATGAACTATTCAACGATGGGTTGGATAATGGATCCGGACATAGTTTACATACATTTAAGTGAGATCCGGCATCAAAAAAGTACATAAATATCACTTAAGTGGTCATAACTTGAGACAGGGTTGCCAGATCTTCAATGTATTGGACTCATTGGAAAGGTCTTTCGATTACCGTTCCAAAGATGGGTTGGATGATGGATCCGGACATAGTTTACATACATTTAAGTGAGATCCGACTTCAAAAAAGTACATAAATACCACTTAAGTGGTGATAACTCCAGACATGGTTGCCAGATCTCCAATGTTTTGGACTCATTGGAAAGGTCTTTTGATTACCTATCTAACGATGGATTGGATGATGGATCCGGACATAGTTTACATTCATTTAAGTGAGATCCGGCATCAAAAAAGTACATAAATATCACTTAAGTCAGCGATTCTCAATGGGGGTACCGGGCCTACTTGATTTACATGGCAGGGGGTACCAGCCTAGAAGAAGGTTGAGAATCGCTGACTTAAGTGATCATAACTTGAGACAGGGTTGCCAGAACTTCAATGTTTTGGACTAGTTGGAAAGGTCTTTTGATAACCTAACCAACGATGGGTCGAGTGAGTGGTCTGGATATAGTTAACATGCATTTATGTGAGATCCGATTCGCAACTCTGACACTTTTTTATACGTAACTTTTGAACTACTTATCGGATCTTCAAACAATTCAATAGTGCAGTATGGGGCACCAAACCGGATCGAATGCAACTTATTTGACTCAAATCGGATCAGCCAGTGCCGAGAAAACTTGGCAAGAATTTTGAGCACCAAGGGGAATACGCACACACATACACACACACACATACACACACACACAGACATTTGTTTAGTTTTCGATTCTGAGTCGATAGGTATACATGAATATAGGTCTACGAGCTGTTTTTCAAAAGTTCATTTTTCGAGCAGGATTATAGCCTTACCTTAGTGAGGAAGGCAAAATCCGCAATTTTCGAATAACCCCCAAACTTCCTTGACTCGTAAGTTCCTCACCACTATTGTAACTTTACTCCAAACCGGAAACGGAAGGTCTTGTGCGCACCGAAGGGACCTGAGATATGATGAATTGAAATTCGAATTCTCCTTGGATGGTTGGTCGTGTGGTTACATACTCTATTTAACTTGGTCTTTTCTGCACATCTCTCACCGCACCTTAAGGATTTTCCAGCAAGAAGCATATGTTTTATGCGAGATAAGAGCGCCTTCGCAGGTCGTCGTCGTCTTCGAACGGAAGTGTGTGCTGCAAAGTTAGCGGTTTGTGTGAATTATTCATCAAGCCAGGTTGGCCAGACCAGCAAGGTTGGTGGGACCGAATATGAGTTTAATCTCGGGAATGTTGGGATTGAAGTCTCTCTGTGTGTGTGTACGTTCAATTATTTGCCGTTTGCCGGTTCTGGATAATGTAAAGATGACTTTGTGAACATGAGCGGCAAAGTGCACATATGCCAAAATTTGCCCCAGTAATGGAAGGACGAACGTTATGAACGTTATGAGCCATGTTCAACAAACTATTTGCTCACCGCTGCTGCTTCAAGTTCAATATTTCCAAAGTCGAAATTTAGCTCTGCTGCAAACCACATGTAGTTCTAGCGATGTTTTACGATGCTAGGAACCAGGAAAATGTTATTTTTAGACAATTTTACGGTTCGTACGCATTGTCTTGGATGGTGCCACCGGGAAGAAAGGGGGGCACCATCTATGGTCTTGTCTGCCAAAGTTGCTGTCATGAAGAAGAAGTTGTGGTTTTGCGTACTATATCGATAGATGGTTTTCCATGTGACCTCTTCTCTGCTTCCGGTGGCATCTTTGTGTTCCGATAATGCAGGAGACTTCTTGCTCGAGGCAAGGTTGTAGGTACGGGAGATAGCTAGTTCTAGGGTATGATGCTGCTTGGGAAACTTGGCCAAAACCAATAATTTGGCGAAACATACGGTGTGAACGAATATTGGCTTGAGGGCCACAGTTAGATTTATCATTACAGCTAAACGTAAGAACAACAAAGGATACGAATATCCTGGGTTTTGCTCATGTACTTCCTGGGGCTATGGTTGACCTTCGAACGAGTAAAATTATACCGAGTTTTGTGCAACTTAATTCGGAATATATCAAATTGTTTTTAAAAAGATTTCTTCCCATCATTGGAGCCAACCCAGAAAAGATAAAATAACCGGGACAACATAGCATAGCTCTGGTGTCTAATCGTAATTGCTAGTCCGTTATTGACCATGACCACTTTGCAGTGTAAATTGAGGTAATATTACATCATAGAAGAGGTAATATTACACCCCTTGAAATGTTTCACCTTCCAAATTCACACAGGGAATCTCCGGTATTACCAATTTAAAGGTGCCGCAAAAGCAAGAAAGGTCTTAATTATAACTTCCAAGCCTTAATTAAAATGGAGTTGTTTGAAAACTTGTTATGCTTCATAGTTTCAGATATTTAAATAGACCAAGTTTCGCTAGGTTACATGCTTTCCCAACAATGCAAGTAGGTAAAATGTGTGCTTCGTTCATCTCGTGCAAGCAAGTTTCCCTTTAACAGAAGCAGAAGTTTGCAGGAAAAAAGAAGTCCTGGAAACTCTACATAAAAAAGGTAAAGAAATAACTTAACCTTGCCGAGGCAAGATGATCGCAACAATGCACTCGAGAGCGCCAAGGTTGTGAAAATCATCCCCGGACAATTCATTTTAATGCTCATTTATATTAATTTACTTGGCGAAAGTAAACTGTGTGCACTGTGAAGGAAGGGGAAAAGTTTGTTTTTTTTCCTTCCTCTAGAAAAAAACATTGTGTAGTGTCGTCCAAGGCCGGGAAGTGCACAGTAAGTTGTTAATGAGCTTAAGGAATTTTAAGGCCGCGCATAAATTAGCATCTCACTACAAATTTGTGAGTGTGCGCTTTGTTACTATGCTGTTGGCCACGTGAAAGCATCTCCGGGGAAAGGGGGTGTGAGCTTTTGCCACACCGTTAGTAGCAGTAATAAATTTTCACCCAGATTCCGGTCCAGCAAACGTTTTCATCTTTTCGGGAAAAGGAAACCAACTGATGGATGTATTGTCTTTTCAATGTAATTTGTTAGAAGTGCATAAGGAATTTGTTTAAAAAACACAATTTTTTACTGAAAAAGATCGTTCACACAAAAAGGTGACTTAATTTTTAAAGAACATTCAAGAATCAAACAATGAAACACATTTCAACCAACTAGAATAGCCAATTCAGAGGCCATTCATCTGTTCAAACACGATCTGTCAGAAATGAATTTCAATAATTTACGCTCCACTGGACGACAGGATTTCCTCATCATGTGCCATTGCGATGCAATCACTTCACATACCATCTGTCACAAAGTTTCTATGCATTGCTGCATTGAAAGCCCTCCTGGCTTTTGGGGAGATATCTGCTGGACAAAAGTGACCAGCAGTGGTGGCTGCCCAGGTGGCGACCGTAAATGGTGTCAGTTCAATGACAAGTCACGTCCAACGGAGTGGAGTCCTGCAAAAAAAAGAATATCCTCAAAATTTCTACATCGTGCCACCTTGCGTCGACAGTGGAGTGCTATAAATTTTCCGGCGCTGCAATCAGTATCCAATTTCGTGGACGTGAAATGCATTTGAAATTGCTACCAATTGGAAAAGTGGCACAAGTCACCTGTGATATCTTCATCCATTTGATAGATCTAAACTAAAACTTAATTTGTTTTGTGGTCTCTAGTGCAAGTTTCTGCTCAAACCTAGGAGTCCAAAGGCTTGAATGGGGAGAGCAATCAAACCTCTTTCTACTCCAAGGAACCTTCCACCCCAGGGTTTGAACTGACGACCTATGGATTGAGAATCCAACCGCCGCCAGTGATTCCACCGGAGCAGGCTTGGTTTCCCAAGTAAATTTTTTTTCCAAGAGTTCTACAAGAGCTCTTCAAGATAGCTACAGCATAGCAGTTTGGACCGCGGTAGGATAAAATTCTCTTCAAAACTTCTTCAGGAGTGCTATACTGTAGCTATCTTGAAGAGCTCTTGTAGAACTCCTGGAAAAAATGTTACTTGGGTTGGTGAGGTTTTTGTCTTTATAACGCCATGATTCGAATTCTCGGATGCTTCGAAACCCGGACACCATTTTTTTAAACAAATATTTGGATACAAGTTTGTTTGATCGCTGTAGTTGATGCCAAAACAATTAAATAAAATAAAAGTATAAGTTTACCAAAACGTGAAACATTTCACTGAAATATTTCACAGGCAATGCTCCGGGAAGGAAAGCAGAAATTTTGAATTTTTCAGAAGTTTTTAGTTTTTTTTTTTTTTAGAAAATCGATTGTTTTGATGTTAATAGCTTATTTGAGACCTAAAGAATGCCATTCACTAACATTTCAGTCCAAATTTGTGTGAGTTATAAGCAAAATGGAGTGTCTGGATTTCGAATCAGCTTTTTTGCAATTCCGTTGTGAAACTACTTGCTTTTCCTGTCATTCTTGAAAGACGAAACAGCCTACTTTTCTGTACCAAAAATAGCAGAATCGAATAGCAAGACTTTTCGAAATAAATGCTGAAAAGTACTACTTTTCAGCACTCAAATGGGTGCTGAAAAGTTGAACTTTTCATCACTTGTTTCGAAAAGTAACACTTTTCAACATTTTTTTGATTTAAACGATTAATTGACAAAATACATGAAAATTTGTCTTAAAATTTCACTCAGTGTGTGTTTTTTGGAATTGCAAAAAATGTTGTATGGAACTCGTTGCAAAACTTGATTTTTTCAGCACTCTTCGTATTTATCCAACTCGGTGAACCTCGTTGGATAAATGTACGACTCGTGCTGAAAAAATCCTCTTTTTGCAACTTGTTGCATAAACTACTATTATCAGTCTCTGGGAGTCTCTGGGCACAACAAGTCATTTGAATTTTCTAATCCTGATGAAAACTTGTTAGAAATGACCTATTTTGCATGCATTCTCTTAAAACTGATTGTTTATACTACATTCTGATGATATTTCTACATTTACAACTTTTGACATGAATTTTTGCCAGCTATAACAAAAATGATATGCTACTAAGTGTCAGGATTTTGAATCATAACGTTAGCAGGGAGGCGACTCCCACGCCTGGAATGACATAAGGGCCACAAAACAACCAAGGCCAGGACCGACATTTTACTTCCCTATCTAATCGAAGGTGTGAGCAGATGGGAATCGAACGCATGATCATACGCTTACATTTGTAATATTTTAGGATAAGTTTTTAAAACAATTAACTCGCTTTTCAATTCTCAGTCACGTTTGAGCACAACATGCCAATTAACCGTAACAGTGTTTGTCCCCTTTTCAGCATCGTTTAGTTAAAGAGTTTTCAATTTAGCTCGAAACCACTTGAAGGTGTTCCGTAGACCCTTTTCAATGCCCAGCTCAATGGGATGCTGCCTTCAATGTTCTGAACCACCATGATTCGTACAAACATGCGATTCCATGGGCTAGAATGGAAACATTGGACAAGTCTACTTCAAGGTTAGTGTTCCGAACGCAATTTGAGTCTAGTCAGCAAATAACCACAACATACCAGGAAGGAAAAGTCATTCTGCGTTGATTATGAATCCCTTAGGGCACTACACTGGAAATGAAACCATTCAGCCAAACGGAAACGAGTGGTGATTTTCGGATTGTTACATACGCCATCGGGGGTTGTATCAATTACGGCAAACGGTCCAGTGGGTCACGCACCGATCATTAAGTGATTCCTGAACCGTCGATATTGAGCTAATAATGCACGGTTTTCCGGCGAATCCGGCGTGCCAATTGATGCACGATAGTGCGCCAGTTCGATCGGAAAATGTGTCTCTCGCAATTTTCATAAAAAATCATAAATATCCAAAAGTTGATGAATCGTGTCGTCCCATCAATCCTGGTCCCGGCTTGCCTTCATGAAACATTCCTTCAGTTTTGCCCGACGTTGCTCACCCGGAACGTGGCCCAAAAAAATCAATCTGGAAAAACTTAGCCTGTTTTTTTTCAGATGAGAAGAGCCCTGATTCGAAGTTTTGCTTGAATTTTTCAGCAGTGCAAATTACAACGATCCTCGCATATTTCATATGCTCAAAACTACCGAACCTTGAAATGGAAACTTCGTGGGAAATTATTGTAGGAATGGTTTGATATTGAAAATAAAAGTTTTTTGGATTTTAATTTCTAATTGATTTTTTCTTCGTTGACGCTGGGTGCTGCAGATTTGATATATCGTCGTTGTCGTGCCATCTTGTCACACGAGCATTTTGGGCCAAATTGAGTTATGCATGCCGTTTTGTGCAGCTCACTCTGTCTCACTTTTTGACCTTCACGGATCTCCAAAATTCGATATCAATCTTGAGAAAAAAAATCCGAAACAACTCCGTACATTGTTGTCACTTTTCTTATTGAACAAGTTTCAATCTTGTCAGGCTATCTTGACACACCCTGGACATTGATGCGAGTGCGACAACTGGCCAAAGGTATTTCAGGCCAGAGCGCGTGTGACACATGTACGTTGGGATGGCTTGAGATGGTCGATTTTTCAGAACATATTTTTTCGGTTGCTTTTAGGCCCCTTAACAACTCCCCGAAATTTGGGAGCGATTGGTTGCGTCCACACTTTGCGCATTGCATTTAAATTTTGTATGTGAATTAGTATGGAAATACTCTCTTTTTTACATTTTGATTTTTATCATTTTTATTTTCCACTAAATTTTTCCAACCAACACAATTGCGTTAAAATTGAGAAAATTATCTTAAAAATGGTCCAAAACTTGATTTCCGAGCAAAAAATACGTTTTAGACCAGTTCTGTGGACGCTGTATCTTTTGACAGCGACATACTTACTTCGGGAAAGTTTAAGAGAATTTTCTCAATTTAAACGCTTTTGTATTGGTTTGAAAAAAAAAAAAATAGTGGAAAATAAAAAAGACAAAAATCAAAATGTAAAAAAGAGAGTAACAAAATTAAAATGCAATGCGCTAAGTGTGGACGCAACCAATCGCTCCCAAATTTTAGAGGGTTGTTTTGAGACCCAAAAGGGTTAAAAAAAACTTTGTTCTGGTTCGATTTGATCATTTTTTTTCATAAAACGACGAGCCAGTCTAATGTTCATGCCAGACTACCGTATACTTTTGTAATTATGACTCGGGCAACCAAATTCAACCAAACTTCGGGGAAATGTACAGAATCGTCGATATTTGTTATTGTTTACATTGCGTAGTTATTTTTTTTTTTGTTTATGCATGGTCAAACATTAAATCGCGTTTTTCTCGATACGTCAAAAAGCGACGTGCGACAAGATATCACGGCAATGCCAAATTGAGTAATTCTCCACGTTTTCGCAAATCGACCTTTGACTATATTTTTTTTTTTATTTAGATGAATTTTTGTCCATCGTTTCCTTGGTTTCGAATCAAAAATGTGTATCTTAGGAAGATTACTATGATCGATTTGTTACTACGACATAGTTGTAAGTTGCAATTAGGACTTTTTGTAAAAATTCCTACACGAAAAAATAGTTTTTTTGTAATCTAGGCTGTTGCAAATATTTTTCAAAGTTTATGTCGCCCCCCCCCCCCGCAGATTGGTCTGAAAAATAAGGGGGCAAAAAAATATTTTTCCAAAAACCTTAAAAATTTCCATGAAAATAGAGGTCTAATCAACGGAAAACAATCTAAAATGCATTTTTTCTGCATTGATCTAATCCAATCTAATTAGACCCTAGCGCAGCCAATCTTTCGAAGGGATCCTGGAGAGTGCTTTAGGTTAGATGACGCCTAGCACCCTTCTTGTCATTTATTAACGTTTGTAGTGCGCCATTGCATTAGAATGCATTGAAACATCACAAGCGTTAAAGCGGCCAGGCCTACTGCGTTAAGCCGTATCGCAGAGATGACTCGTATTTGGATTGAGTTTGAGCACAGAGCATTCCAACAACAACACAATTTTGAATCGACAGGGGAGGAAGAAGCGTGGGGACACACCACCATGCGCTCCGAGATTTGGTTGTATTCGTTGGGAGCACCATGCTAAGAAGGTTTGGTACTCCGAGACCCTCTGGGATGGGACATTGTATTTCCACGAATGCCCTGGAGACTATTTGCCGTGGTTATAGCGCCACAACTCGCTCTCTGTAATAGTATTCCTAATACCAGTCTCACTAAGTCGTCATGGCCTAGTGGTTAGCAATTTTGCTTACAGATCCAAAGGACGGGGGATCGAACCCCGCCTCGAGCGACTTTGATTTTTCGTTCATATTCATCATTTCAAATTTACGTGTTCTTAACTCTCTTGTTGGGAGCAGATGGGAATCGAACCCAGAACCATTTGCTTACAAAGCGAACACCGTAACCAGTCAGCCACGGCAGCTCCTCTAAAATGCATTTTTCTGAGTGATAATCATATTTAGCATGTTTGGGCTAGTTTAAAAATGTTTTGAATTTAAGTGAAATTCCAATGTACAGCACCGCAAAGATTTTATTTTTCGAAAAAAAATAAAATTTTCGTCAATACTTAGATATTTTGGAAACTAATGATGACAAAACAACTAGACAGGTGTATTATGCATTTAAAAACATTTTTTTCATTAATTTTTTAAAAATGGCTCGTTATTTCAATTTTTATACATAAACTTCAAAAAATATTTGCAACGGCTTTAACTATTTATCACAAAAAAAATCGATATTGACAACTACACCCTTTACGTTTTCTTTCATTTTTATATACATTTTATAGTGGAGCAATTCCATCTCAAATCAGGAATTTTTCTGGTACTTTTGTACCCGACCCTCTCCGATTTCAATAAAACTTTGTAGACATGTTATCCTAGGCCTATATAAGCCATTTTTGCGTATACAGAGCCAATTGTACTCGAAAATAACATTTGAGAAGGGCGTAAGTTATTTAGATATTTTTGTATTCTGTAATTTAAAAATGACTGTAACTCGAAGGCGTTGCACCGTACCAAAAAGTGGTCACAGACAAACTTGTAGGAAATTGGACGGGCTTTCTGAAAAAAATACACTGAAACAAAAATACACGCCACTTGTATGGGATTTTTCAATTTTTATGTTTAAAAGTTAATTTTTAAGGTGAAGTCACGATTTTTGAGGAAATAGCCTAAAATGTGACAAAAAGACTCACGAAAAATGCAGGATGGTATGTCTCTCCTAAAAAAATACAATAATCATATACTAAAACTGTTTTTTTTGAAAAGTGGTCTAAACGTCAAAATTTTCAAAAACCAATAGTGGGAATCGATTCTCCAGACAATTTTACATAAAAGTCTCCATATTGACCACTGTCCCAAGTCCAATCCTTGCGAAGTTACAGCGGTTTTAAAAATAAAAATGTTGAAAAAACAGCTTTTTTGGTGGTTTTTTGCATTTTCTATATGACAGACTTGATTTTTCAGTCTCGAAAATATTTTTACCGGAAAGCTCGTCCAATTTCCTATAAGTTTGCCTTTGACAGCTTTTCAATTTGACTCGTTTTAATATTTACGTAGGATGATTTACCTTCCAGATTTTTGCCACACTGAAAAAAATATTCTGTTTTCAGTTATGTGCAATGTAATTAAGCTTATATCCGTAAGCCCATGCATCCAATTGAAAAGCTGTCAAAGGCAAACTTATGGGAAATTGGACGAGCTTTCCGTTAAAAATATTTTCGAGACTGAAAAATCAAGTCTGTCATATAGAAAATGCAAAAAACCACCAAAAAAGCTGTTTTTTCAACATTTTTATTTGGTTTCTATTGGTTTTTGAAAATTTTGACGTTTAGACCACTTTTCAAAAAAACAGTTTTAGTAAATGATTATTGTATTTTTTTTTGGAGAGACATACCATCCTGCATTTTTCGTGAATCTTTTTGTCACTTTTAGGCTATTTCCTCAAAAATTTTGAACGAAAAAAAATCGTGATTTCACCTTAAAAATTAACTTTAAACATAAAAATTGAAACTCCTATGGCGTGTATTTTTGTTTCAGTGTTTTTTTTTAAGAAAGCCCGTCCAATTTCCTACAAGTTTGTCTTTGACCACTTTTTGGTACGATGCAACGCCTTCGAGATACAGTCATTTTTATATTACAGAATACAAAAATATCTAAATAACTTACGCCCTTCTCAAATGTTATTTTCAAGTACAATTGGCTCCGTATACACAAAAATGGCTTATATAGGCCTAGGATAACATGTCTACAAAGTTTTATTGAAATCGGAGAGGGTCGGGTACAAAAGTACCAGAAAAATTCCTGATTTGAGATGGAATTGCTCAGTGAATAAAAATGCCAACTTTTGAGCTATAGAGTATAATGGACGATTTTTTTCAACAAGCTTTAAAATTACAAAAAAAAATTTGAGAGCATAAAAAACAGATAAAAAGATTTTGTTTTCGACATTAAATGTTAGAGCTCCTTTATTCTAAAACCGACTGCACTGCCAACGCAACAGTGAGACATTTTTTCACAGTTTCAGGCCGTCCACTACGGTCGAAATTTGTATTCGGAACATTCCTACGCCATTCCAGGCAGATGGTAGCCGGGAAAGAAATGTGCACCAACTGCTCACCTGAACATCTAACCCGGCAACAAACGGTTCCGGTGACCTGGGGCTTAACCGTCCCAAAAAAGGTCAGCCCGCGTTGAAAATTTATTCTTTTTAATTTGCACTACGGTGAATTCAACGAGGGCAAGCAGCAGCGACCAACGATAAACAGCTCAACGGTGTTCAGGCTGGACCAACACGACCGAAGACCTAAACCCGCATCACTGCAACGACAGCTGGAAAAACTATTTTTCTCCTCCCTTTCCAGATGACGACCTGGCGATGCCATCTCTGCATGCCAGGATGGGCCGAATCTAACCGAGCGCGGAAAACGGTTTCACGTGGACTCGGTATAAATCTGGGAAACGGGTTTTCGGGCCTGCAAAAGGATGGTCGCAGTTTGCAGTCAAATGGGAACATTAGTTTCACTTAGAAAACACACTTGAAATCACGACGTGGAAAGCTGCTGAATGATCAGATACTATTTGAAATTTATTTTGTTAATATTTTAATGATGGAAGTAATTTAATTTGAAACTTCACAAATATTCTCATAATTTTATTGATGCAAATGATTTGTCTTTACTGATATTTTCTAATTGAATTCATTGTCTACCCTTTACCAAACTAAACCCAACTCTGCTATTATCACAACAGGGCAAGTCCTACGATTAAAAAGTACATTCCCCAAGTTCAACAACACTTTCGTCAAACAACAAAGAAGATTTCCTCCTCCCCGTCTGCAAAGCATCCCCTTTTTCGTTTCGGATGCAAACACACTCCGTACCGTACTCGAAGAGCAGTCGATTAATAAAGCTGTTGATAGCATTAATTTTCCGGATGAAGCAATTTAATTTCCAAAAGTGTTATGTTTCTTTCTGCTCCGAGGGGTTCCTTTCTTCATCTGTGCCAGAACGACGAAGACGAACCAAGTTGTCCATCCGGCGCTTGCTCTCTCTATCGTAATCGCTTCTCTTAGCACTTTTTCTTCGTTTTTCATCTTTCATTATTATTGTTATTTACTCTCAGTTTGCTGATATCTTCATCTACTGTTGTTCTGAGCGGAGCGGTTTGCTGAAATGTGTGTTTTTTTTGAAATCTTTACTTTCTTTTATCATTTTTCCAACCATATTTTCTTAACAATTCTTTAGCCGTTTCATTTTGTATCTTTTCTTGATTTATCTTTATTTGTTTTATATTTTCTTGACTTAACTTTTTTGACTTATCTTTTCTTGACTGAACTTTTTTTTAACTTATCATTTCTTGACTTATTTTTTCTTGACTTATCTTTTCTTCACTTATCATTTCTTGACTTATTTTTTCTTAACTTATCTTTTCTTGGCTTATCTTTTCTTGACCTTTCTTTTCTTGACTTATCTTTTCTTGACTTATTCTGTCTTGACTTAACTTTTCTTGACATATCTTGTCTAATTTATCATTTCATTTCGTATCTTTTTTTCAGCTCTTTTTTTTTATTAATTGTTTTACTACTGTTTTCAGTGTTATTTACTAACAAAATTGAAACATTTTCCGTTACTTTGCAAACAAAGAGACGAGTTGTTACTTTTAATTCCTAGGAATTTAAAGGAACAACTCGTCTCTTTGTATTCATAGTAATTCATTCTGCTAAAACGCTCGACCAAACCACATTTTCCGTTGTTATTAAAGATCGATTGAATAATAATAATCTCCAAATTTAATTTAATTTTCAAATATGCCAAAAATCTCACTTTAACTCATCGCGCTTCTCGCTCAATGCTTTGGGGCTGGTGCGGTCCGATGGCGTTCTTTCGGGAAGCGGTCCCATTGCTCAAGTGATAGTAAGAAGTGCTTTATTAGCATTTCTCAGAAGCGACCGAACCGTTTACCAATCTGAATGGGGTAACCTACGTCTTGGCTCTACCGATGGCAAGCCATCAACTGATCTACACGCAGTTGCATTTTGTGTCAAACTTTCTCAATTTATGTGGTAGAGCGTCCATTTCCCGTCCCGGGAATTCCTGTAAAAAAATATTTCCCGTTTCCCGGGAAATTTATAAATTTCCCGGGAATTCCCGAAATTTAAGCGAAAGTATACATTTTCTTAAATTTTTGGTCCCAATTTTTTGAAAATGTCAATTTAATATCAAGATTTATTTCATATAATATTAATTTCTGAAGCAACTGGAAATCAACCTTGCTTAATGAAAATAAACTATTACAATTCAGGTAAACTTTTTGATGAATAATTGGATATAGAATAAAAAATATTTCAACCCTTTGCCGCCAAAGCAAAATTGAGATCGTTTACGTTTTTGTTTACCATGATCAAATTTGATGAAAATTTAATTGGTAACATAAAATATTTAAAATAGGCTTTTGCAAGAAGAATTACTTCAATTCGTTCAAAAATTGTCAATTTAGAGTAAAAGAATTATGGAGCACTGGTGCAACATTGGGTGTTAGAAGGTTTAATATGAAAAAAAATAAAACATAGAAGAGTGGTAGTGAAATGATGACAATTTATCGTATAATTCAAATCATGTTTACGTTCTATGAAAACACGTTTAACAGAAATCAATTATAAACTTGAAAACCTTGTGAAAAAAAACCCATTAAAATATATTTAAAAAACAACTTTGTATCGTTTAAGAGGTGCCCAAAAATGCAAACAAAGTTTAAAAACTTGCTCCAAATATGTCAATACATTGAATTGTTTGAAGCAAAATAAACACAAGAAGTCAGATTTTTCAGGAAAAACTAAAAAGCTTAACAATTTTGTTAAAGACCAGAAACCAGTATAATCTAGTTAAGAAAAGTTATATGTTATGAAAAAAATAATTTCTGAATGATTTTATTCGATTTAACTTAATGTGTCAAACCATACTCTCTCAAACTGGTCACAGAGGCAAGTTTTAAAGAAATTTTAAGAATGTGGACTCATTTAACTTACTGTCCAAACACTTTGATGAAAAAATACTTTTCAACAAAAAATACCAGATATCATTTTTTGATTTATTGTACGATTTGAGCTTATAAAATTAGACCAAATATACATTTTCTTGTATTTGTATGATTTTATCCATGGAGTCAAGAGTCAAGCTATCAGTTGATCTTTACACTTATTTTTACCATTAAAGTTAATAGCACAATTTTGATGCAAAATATTATTCAGAACCAAGATTAAAACAATTTTCAATAAATTTAAATTTCCCGGGAATTCCCGGGAAATTGGTTGAAAATTTCCCGTTTCCCGGGAATTTTGTGACCCCAGGAAATTGGACGCTCTAGTAAATTCTAGTATGATTTGAATAACCTTCTGTAACCCAACCCCGTCTTAAACATATTTTGATCTTCAAAAAGTTTTGGAATTGTTTGATGTGACCTTTCTAATGTTTTTAAAAACATATTTTTAAGGGGTTTTTGGCTGTGTTTTCTTTAACAATTTATGTCTGAATATTGTATGCATAAATAGTTATACAGTATTTTTTGTAATATCCCAAATTGTGACTCATTTTTTTAACAATTTCAACGATAATGGTGTCATTCTTTAGTAGAAAGTGTGGAAACTAGAAAAAAAAAAAAATAAAAAGTTAACTGTAAGAACGGCAACAGGTAATGAAATGTTAGGTGGTGATAGAATATGCCAAATGCTATCAAAAACTAGCATAAACTAAAAACGATAATTAAAATAAAAAAAAATGAAACAAGAAAAACATAAAACAAGAGAACTTTTTTTCGTAGAACAAAAGGTACTTAAAATGACCTCCAGAACATGGAAATAATTAAAATACTCGAAAAATAAATTTGGACATAAGAGGGTTAAATTGGAATATTACTATCTTATAAATTTTATGAGCTTCAAAAATATTCAGCAAAAACTATATTTTTTCATTTTTTTGCAGCAAATTTGTAAATAAATTTGAATAAAAACTCACTATTGACAACTCAGGCATCTCCTAAGTTTTTCATGCAACTGAGTATTTGCAGCAGACAAGATCTTTTGCCCACGAACACCACTACACTCAACAACGAAGGGGTGGTTGTGAAACGTACCACCAACTGTGTAGATTGTTTCGTCCTGCAGCGCGAAGGGGGGGGGGACGGTGAAGCGAGTTCGTTGGTTGATGAATGGCGGGAGACAAGCTCGGGCAAAGAAATCTTCTAAACAATGAAGTTTTATCTAGCATTCTGCCGTGAAGTGCTTCTGCAGGATGCTGCTCCAGGAAAGGTGGTACCCACCTCGCACTGGAGCTTGGTAGTCTTGAACGCTGCTAGTGAGACGGTAGCGATATCGTGCAGTTAAAGCAAAAGCTCGTCCGCTTTATCAACGGATAATGCTGGACCTTGAGGCAGGACTTTCTGCTGGGCTGGCTGGCTGGATGGATGCTGCAAAAAGATCCGTTTCTATTTTGTAAGATTTTTTTTGTACTTTTTTTGCAAAAAGGAATGTGTCTATGTATGCCGCTGACGACTGGTGAAAATAAGAGATTGAAACGTGGTTAGTTCGCATTGATTTTCGTTCTTACTGAAACCAAGTCTTTATAAAAACAAACACAGTCCAAAAAAGATATTTTTTGTTATAACAGGCTAGTGTTAGTTTTATTTTACATATTTTCCCCCTTCAAAAAAAATATTTCTTAAAAAATCATTACAACATGAAAGTGTTGAAGTGTTTGGCCGATTTTTCGAAAAAAATACAAACTTTAAAGGTCTGTATCGAGCTTCAGGGTGCTTCAAATTTCAAAGTTATATATAGGATCTGTAGAACACGCCAATAATGTTGAAAATAAAACGTGGCATTTTAGAAAAAATAAAAAATCAATGGGTTAAATCCCATTTAAAATTCAAATGCAAAGCGCCAGCTCCTGTTACGTCCAATCAAGCTCATATTTTGGATTTGGACTTAGTAAGCCCGCCGCAACAAACCCTTGAATGCCCACCAAAAAGTCATTTTTGTTACATCCTGATGTGTATAATACTTTGTGTGTACTTTACTACGACAAGTAAAATCATTTTGCAACATAATGCAATCCATACAACCTTTCATACAAAAAAGCTATTCAAATATTCAAAAATCTAATCTTGAGAACGAATTTTTCAATCGGTTTTAAGTTTTCAGCAAAGTTGTAGACTGCAAAGCATACAAAATTTTGCTTCTTTTGATGCAAATTTAGAAAATTTAGAAAATTTGAGTAATAAATACGTGTACGGTATTTAGTATTTTCTAAAAAAAAAAATAATATAATGAAAAAACAAACTTTGGATTTGGTTTTTCGGCTTTCAGTCATTTAGCAGTGAAAACAATGTATTATTTCAATTTCTGACGTTTCGGCAAATTTATTGCCTTTTTCAAGGATTAAAAACGGTTTGTTTCGCTAATTATGAACAATTTAAGTATTTTAATAAATACGGTATTTTGTAAAAATTTTAGCTGCGTTGTTAGTGAAAGCATTGAAAAATTAACATTATATAGTTTTATTAAGTCGGTTTAAAAAACATAGTAAAAATGAGTAATCGTTAATCATCAGCGAAAGATAATCGCCGATAGAATTATCGTTATCGAGCCTCGATTATTTTATCGTTAACAAACTTGGTTCTAATGCTGCTGCGACTTAATTTTTTTTAGAAAAAATAAAAAATAACCAGTTTTTTAATTGAACACCTTGCATACAAAATTGAACTGAGCATAATATTTAATTTTTGAAATTCCCATTTTTGGGTATGTTTTTGATAACACAAAACACCAGACTTTGACCTGAGCAACAAGTTGTTCAAAATTGTTGTGGAGGATTGCCTTTTTCCGAAAATATTTATTTCGGAAATATCAGAAATGTTTCGCAAGAACCGATCAGAAAATTCGATTTCAATATAGAATGATAAATATTAAATATTTTAAAAGCCTTTTTTATATTGTATGGAAGAACTAATAATGCAAAATTACTTCTTTAGTGATGAAAAAAAAAACACATGGGTCATTCTCCGCCAACTCACACAGCAGTTGCCCCGACCCCTCTTCGATTGGCGTGAAACTTTGCTCTAAGGGGTTATTTTGGTTCCTGATCACGAATCCGAGGTCCATTTTTCGATATTTTGTGACAAAGGGGCGGTACGACCCCTTTCATTTTTCTGGTTTTTTTATTAAGACACGTTTTTCAGTGATTTGTAGATCACAACCGTGAAGAGATAGAAATTTGGTGTCCAAGGGACTTTTGTATAAAATTAGACGCCCGATTTGATGGCGTACTCAAAATTCCGAAAAAACGTATTTTTCATCAAAAAAAAGTTAAAAAATAGTTTAAAAATCGCTGCCATTTCCCGTTACTCAACTGTCAAAAATCGTGAGGCATGTCATTTTATGGGAAATTTAATGTACTTTTCGAATCTGATCACCCAGAAGGGTCATTTTTCATTTAGAACAAACAATTTCATTTTAAGTTACGTAACTTTGCAGGGTTACATTTTAGAGTGTAATGATGTTCTACAAAGCTGTAGAGAAAACAAAAACAAAATATTTGATATGTAAACATAAGGGGATTGCATGGATTCTTCACGAGTTATCAGAATTTTACAAAAAGTTTTTTGAAAATGTTATGATTTTGACCATTTTTGACCAGTTTTTCGAATCTTTAACCCCAAAAACTCAATCGTGTGCTTTTGAAAATATTTTTTCGGAAGGTTCAGCTAATTTTTCATAATAATGACCCCTCGGACGATGGTTGTGACTCGTGCATTGCGAGAATCAGATTTTTTTTATCAAAAAAATATTTTTGTGATGAGTGAGTGTATCCGGTTTGCTTTTTTAATTTCGAAAAATCCCGCACAAGCCACAACAATCGTCCAAGGGGCCATTCTTATGCTGCAATATTAGCTGAACATTCCGAAAAATACGTTCAAAAGCACACGATTCAGTTTTCGGGGTTAAAAATTCGAAAAACTGGTCAAAAATGGTCAAAATTATAACTTTTCCATGCTACTTTACTTTTATTTTTGATTAAAAATTGAAAAAAATATTATTATTTGCCTCTCTTTGAACAATGACTTGAACCGAGAGACAATAACATTAATTGAAATTTGTAATATCATTTTTTAAAAATTTTAGAAAGTTCCGTAAACTAAACATGGTAAAAGCAGGAAAATACAGAAAAAATGCGATTCTTTTTGTCGAGAATTGCTCCGCTATTTTTCCTTCGACTCAACTCTGACAAATGAACCAAGATAGTGCAACGAAAGACGAATGTAATCAATGTCGTTTCGGAAATGCTTAGAACGAGTGAGGCACTGAGTAAGGTTGAATGTTTACATCGTCCGCACCCTCACACAAGACGGCCGCAGTGTGAAACAGTCGCATCTTCGCTCAAGTACAATTCCAGGTTCATCCTAATCGAGCTCTCAAAGCTTGGCTGTGTGGCTGTGTGTAGGGGTTTTCAAATGCCAAACACCCTGCGGGATGTCGACGTTACTGAGGGGGGGATTGCATAACAGATGGAGATGTGCAATTTGTGTGAGTTTTTTTTTGCTTGTTGGAATGCAGAATATCACAATTGCGCAACGTCAATAGTGCGATTTGCTGTCAGAACTGAGCAATTCGTTGTTGGCGTACTATTTTTGCACAAACTCTTTTGTGATCTGGAAGCCAGGTATCTATCAATCCGTCAGAATATACAAAGAATATGTGGAATATAGAGCAAGTAGAATATCTAAAATATTATCCAGGATGTGACAAGATACCACAACAGAGTCAAAATCGGAATTATGATTGCGTCTTGTGTCTCGGCAAATGTTGCAGATGGCGATGGAAGATCGGAAAGAACAATGTCAGAAGTTGTAATTGAGATCTTGTACGAAATCTGAATACTTCAAGGACGTCATCCATTTGGCAGCAAACGCAGACATAACAAGGATCTGGGTTTTTCCCCTCGGTCATTCCGGCTCGTTATTCCGAGACCGAGGTGAGCCGTCAAAAGAACCGTCTCTTGCTTGATGTCTTCGCTTCGGATGATGATGATTCTGGATTATTGATGGGCGTGGATTGCGAAATGGACACCGACGACGACGACGTCGTCGCCGCCGGACTTGGTCCGTAATGAAATGAATATGATCCACTATTAACCTACATTTGCGCCAATTGTTTGCGATAAAAATGGAGCGTTGCATTGTGCTCTGGTGATTCTGGTTTGTACTGCTGGGGCAAGATGATACTCATAAATCTGGGATCGTTTGTGCCAACCTCTGGCTGTTTTTTTGGGGGGATGGAGGTGCGTTTTATGGGCCAGCGGGATGCTGTGAATACACTAAAGACGCTTGGGGACCACAACAGTTGGTAGATTTCTCCAGCACAGTTGCTTTTGTTTCCGCAGCACTTGAGCATATTTTTAAAGTGCAATAAACAATACGAGCTTTCTTATAAAGTTATGTGCAAAAAGAAAATGCTAATTTGGATAAGAAAATCCTGCGAGATTTGTCAGAAAAACACCCAGAACTGGACATCGGCATACGAGAGGATAAAGAGCACGATTCGGTAGTAAAATGGTACTGTGTGCGGACTGAGAGGATAAATCCCGAAATTACCGAGAGTACTTTACTCATGGGTTCATCTTCAAAAAAAGTTCATCTATAAAAAAAAGTACCGGTACCGAGACTCGAACCCAAGACCTTCTGCATATTGAACCGTGCCTTTGCCGTATGGGCCACCATGGTTCGGTAACTAAGTGGTGGTCATTTGTCCATATAAGCCACTCAATAGGATGAACTGATCCAATGAACGAATGAACACGCGAGAGGACTGTACTCTCGCAAAACAGTATTCATAGAACATTGGAATATCGCAAAAATATTATAAAATATTTAACATCAACTGTTCAATTTTTAATTTTTAAACAATCTCAAATATAATATAAACACGGACAAAAAATTTATCCAGGGATTGCGACAGATTTTGTGGCAAAAATAATGTGTAATATTACATCAGAATCGCATTTTTGTCGTGTTTTTAAATTAGTATTTTTCGATTTGGATGAAACTTTGTATATGATTTCCCTGTGTCAAAAGGAGCCATTTTCCATCATGATTTTTTTTTTTTTCATCGAAGGCTCTGGTCATACAAAGTTGGCATGTTTCATTTCATTTCAATTATTGGATTGTTTTGGCAAAAACATCAGTACAGTAATTAACCTGAGCTCAGATATGGGGTACCTTTAAAAAGCTGACTAATTCAAATGAAGTAAGAGTTTACTGGTTTATGGGATAACAAATTCAGCAGGGGAAGGAAAAAATGTAACAAAATAATCTTTGAAATAGCAAAATTGGCATGCGGAAATCTGTATCGTAAGATGAGATTTTCTGTTCGAATTGGTGTCTTGCGCAAAGTTAAAGATTATGATTTGAACATTTTAGAAAAAGTAGTACACGGAAAAAAATCCCAATTTTTTTTATTGCCATAAGTATTTTTTTTTCAATTTCTATTTAATTTTTAAGGCCGTTGCAAATATTTCTCAGTGTTTCAGTGTTGCTAATCATATCTTATCCAATCTTATCTAACAAAACCTAATCATACCTTATCTGATTTAATCTAATCTAATCCAACCTGACCTGTCTCACCCAAACAATCCACAATTTTGTAAATGGATTTTAAATAATAAAATATGAATCATTCGTGGAATATTCCGATCTATTTAAAATCAATATATTATTATTATTTAATCAAGACTTATATTACAAAAGGGCCTTTTGAAATGCTAGTCCTGGTTTTTTTGAAAATATTGTTTTCAAACAGATCGGAAAATTACACGAATGTTTCATAATTTAAGATTGAAAATATTAGTTGCTAAGATATCGACATTAGAAAATTGTCGGTTTTTTTGTACTTAGAAAACATCAATTTTTCTGTTTTAGAGCAATTCTCTACAAAACCGGCCGATTTCGACCATTTTTATTTTTTGTATTTTTTGATTTGGCTCAAACTTTGTGGGGGCCTTCCCTATGACCAAAGAAGCCATTTTGCATCATTAGTTTGTCCATATAAATTTCCATACAAATTTGGCAGCTGTTCATACAAAAATGGTACGTAAATATTCGAAAATCTGTAACTTTTGAAGGAATTTTTTGATCAATTTGGTGTCTTCGGCAAAGTTGTAGGTATTGTTAAGGACTATTTAGAAAAAAATAGGTACACGGAAAAAAAAATTTCCCGATTTTTTTATTAACTTTTTTTTCACAAAAACTCAAATTCCCAAAATACGTATTTTTTGATTTTCGAGATTTTTTGATATGTTTTAGGGGACAAAAATCCGCAACTTTTGAGCTATAGAGAAACATGGTCAAAAAATCTGCCGCCGAGTTATGATTTTTTGAAAAACTGGTGATTTTTGGAAAAAATCGAAATTTCATACATAAAATTTTTGACGAAAAACTTCGTCTTAGGGCTCTATACAGGGTAGCAATCCAAAATTTCGCGAAGCGAAATGGAACCGAAAAATGAAACGCCTTCCCCAAGCAGAGGGGAAAATCACAGAAGCAGCGCGGCCGACGGTTTTGATATAAATATAAACGCCACCCCTCTACAGCATTAGTTTAGTCGGTGGTCTACCACCGAAGCGAGAGGAGCTCAGCTCCTTTCGCAAGCGCCTAGGTGGCGTCTTCAAACTAACCCGCTTCCCTACAAAACCATGGGAAATCGGAAGGCTGGCTTCAGTCGGTCTACCACCGAAGCGGAAAGAGCTCAGCTCCTCTCGCAAGCGCACTAGGTGGCGTCTTCAGAACTAGCCTTCCCGCTTCCTACAAAACCATGGGAAATCGGAAGGCTGGCTTCAGTCGGTGGTCTACCACCGAAGCGAGGAGCTCAGCTCCTCTCGCAAGCGCCACTAGGTGGCGTCTTCAGAACTAGCCTTCCCGCTTCCTACAAAACCATGGGAAATCGGAAGGCTGGCTTCAGTCGGTGGTCTACCACCGAAGCGAGAGAGCTCAGCTCCTCTCGCAAGCGCCACTAGGTGGCGTCTTCAGAAAGCCTTCCCGCTTCCTACAAAACCATGGAAAATCGGAAGGCTGGCTTCAGTCGGTGGTCTACCACCGAAGCGAGAGGAGCTCAGCTCCTCTCGCAAGCGCAACAGTAGTGGCCACCACCTGGAGGCCCGGGAATGTTCCGATAAGGGGACATTTGCCGAACCATAAGAGTTGGGGGAATATGGGTATCAAAATTAAGGGATTTTGATACTGGACATGAAATATGCCATTTTGGCAGTAGTGGACACCACCTGGAGTGGCCGGAGGCCCCGGGGGTGTTCCGATAGGGGGACATTTGCGGAACCATAAGAGTTGGGGGAATATGGATATCAAACTTTAGGGTTTTTGATACTGGACATGAAATTTGACATTTTGGTAGTAGTGGCCACCACCTGGAGTGGCCGGATTCCCAGGGATGTTCCGATAAGGGGACATTTGCGGAACCATAAGAGTTGGGGCAATATGGGTATCAAACTTAAGGGATTTTGATACTGGACATGAAATTTGACATTTTGGCAGTAGTGGCCACCACCTGGGTGGCCGTAGGCCCCGGGATGTTCCGTAAGGGGACATTTGCGGAACCATAAAAGTTGGGGCAATATAAGTATCAAACTTCAGGGTTTTGATACTGGACATGAAATTTGACATTTTGGCAGTAATGGCCGCAACCTAGAGTGGCCGGAGGCCCCGGGAATGTTCCGATAAGGGGACATTTGCGGAACCATAAGAGTTGGGGCAATATAAGTATCAAACTTCAGGGTTTTTGATACTGGACATGAAATTTGTAGTGGCGCAATCCGGAGTGACCGGAGCCCTCGGGGGTGTTCCGATGAGGGGACATTTGCGGAACCATAAGAGTTGGGGCAATATGGGAATCAAACTTCAGGGTTTTTGATACTGGACATGAAATTTGACATTTCGGCAGTAGTGGCCACAATCCGGAATGACCGGATCCCTCGGGCGTGTTCCGATGGGGGGACATTTGCGGAACCATACGAGTTGCGGCAATATAGGTATCAAACTTCAGGGTTTTTGATACTGGACATGAAATTTGAAATTGGCGGAACCATAAGAGTTGGGGCAATAAAGGTATCAAAATGTAGCTGCTCCTCTGTGATGTTGCTGCACGGTTACGCAAAACGGAAATGAAATTAAATCCAGCCTCGGAATAGAGTTATCTACGTGCGTATGTATTGCGTGTACGTACACGAAAAAGATTGAGGTTAAATTTTGTACAGTCCAGCAAAACAAATGGCGTGCTAGTGTGCGTGAGAGCGGGCTTAGATAACTCTATCAGAATCACCTCAAATTTACGAGCGATTACATATGTGTGTGTGTGAGTGTAAGCGCGTAGTCAAAAATCTCAGCCTGCTGCGCCCCACTTCAGCTCATAATTTTTGGATCGTCGTCGAGGCCACATCAGCTGCAGCAGAAGAGGGCGCAGAGGCGAAAATTTCCTAGGCAGCCCAACGGACAAACAACGAAGAACAACCGCTGCACCGCAGAAAAGCAAACCACAGGCCAAGGTTCCGAACGAGAGGAAACCGGCCAAGCCCGCGGCCCGTCCGCTGGTTGACGAAACGAATCTGGCCGCCATCACCCCGAAGGATCGGAACTTCGGAACGAATCGCCACTGCAGACCATCGGGAAAGAAGAAGAGCAGCTCCTCCACCATCGCAAGTGTAACGGACAAGAAGCAAAATCCCCGCCGCAAGTAGCACTTAGGAACGTGGTGCTGATGCAGGTTGACCCAGACCAAAGCCATGGACATCTTCCTCAACGTTGACCGGAGAAGCGGCTCGAATGAAGCACTACACCTCGCGGAAGATTTGATAAACAAACGGCCCTTTTCAGGGCCACCAAATATCTCACGAAAGAGTTGTTCCTTCAAAATTTCCCTCTAAGAATGTTCCCTAAAAATTTAAAAAAGATCGAATAAAAATCATTTCACCACAGAGTTAGCATGAAACCACTGTTTCTGTGTGGTAGAATGTCATACGCTTGTGTGTGTGTGTGTGTGTGTGTGTGTGTGTGTGTGTGTGTGTGTGTGTGTGTGTGTGTGTGTGTGTGTGTGTGTGTGTGTGTGTGTGAGCACGGAGAGGAAAAATCGCCTGCTGCAAAAATGCACAAGTCAGAATAACTTTTTCGAAAATTTGGAGCCGTCGCCGATTGCTGGCAACAGCCTTCAAAAAACACTGGCTCAGAAAAAGCCCCATCGAAACGACGTTGAACGCTTCAACTTTATCCTCAGCTCAAGCATCTCCGCCGTCAGGTATTCCCGGTTTGGTTGACTCGTCCGACCGGGAACTGCGGCCCAGCTCGAGACTACCGTGTCTGTTTCTCGCCTTCACCTTTCCTCATTTGCTGACGCGTCGTCCCTTCCTCGTTGAAAGTCGAGAGTGAAATGATTGCGAAAATGACAAATCGACCTATATTTATAGATTTTGTTTTGGCATATCGCGGAACGATCAAATCTTGGTGGCGAATGCAGTAGGAAGGCAGAGAATGCAGTAGGAACGGCAAAATGAGGAAAAATCTTGCGTGCTTGTGAAAAGAGGGGAAGTAATAGCGAAGTAGAAGTATAAAAATGCGTTCTACCCTTTCCACTCCACTTAGTTGCCACCGAGATGCTGAACAAGTCGGGTCGACTCATAATATCTGAGCCGCAGACGGGTGAAGCAGCAGCAGCAGAGAGAGAGCCCCAAATTCTCTCTTCCGGAGAAGGATTTCTTCTGAAAAATTACCTTTATTTTCTAGAGAGAGAGAGAGAATCGGAGAGCAGCACCGAAGAGGGCAAATTGTGTGCGAATGCCGTAGAATGACACACCATACATACACACTCCCGTTTCATGGTACACGCTGATTGGGTTCGATGCGTCGAGTTTCCCTTCCACGGATGTTCGATTGATGTATCTAAATTCGTCACCTGAAAAGGCCATCAAAGACTGCGACCAACTACAGATACACACGGGGACGAGCAAAACCGCCAGCGGAGGCAACTTTTAGGCAGTGGAGTAAAATCGTTTAACCTAGTAGACTGTGTGAAAATTGTTGTAGCCCTGTTGTATGGGTTAGTACAACGAATCTACTACGAGCTCGTGTAATTAGTCACGGCCCGGGATGCACAGCCGGTCAGCCAGGAATCTTCCCCAATTCGTTCAAAGATTTTGTTTACGCCAGTGATGGCCAAAACCTGGAGTGGCCGGTGCCCTCAAAGAAGGTTCCCCCGGGGCCTGGGGGGACATTTACAGAACCATACGAGTTTTGGCAATATGGGTATCAAAATTTATGGTTTTTGATACTGAAAATGAAAATGGCCATTTCGACAGTGGTGGCCAAAACCTGGAGTGGCCGGTGATCTCAAAGCAGGTTCCACCGGGGTCTGGGGGACATTTACAGAACCATATGAATTGGCAATATGGGTATCAAAATTCATGGTTTTGATACTGAACATAAAATGGCCATTTCGGCAGTGGTGGCTAAAACCTGGAGTGGCCGGTGCCCTCAAAGAAGGTTCCCCCGGGGCCCGGAGGGCCTTTTAAAGAACCATACGAGTTTTGGCAATATGGGTATCAAAATTCATGGTTTTTGATACTGAACATGAAAATGGCCATTTCGGCAGTAGTGGCAACAACATGTACTGGCTGGTGCCCTCGAAGCAGGTTCTCCAGGGCCCGGGGACATTTACAGAACCATACGAGTTGTGGCAATATGGGTATCAAAATTCATGGTTTTGATACTGAACATAAAATGGCCATTTCGGCAGTGGTGGCTAAAACCTGGAGTGGCCGGTGCCCTCAAAGAAGGTTTTGGCAATATGGGTATCAAAATTCATGGTTTTTGATACTGAACTAAAATTGACATTTCGACAGTAGTGGCCACAACCTGGAGTGGCCGGTGCCCTCAAAGCAGGTTCCTCTTGGGCCCAGGGTAACATTAACCGAAACATACGGGTTGTTGCAATATGGGTATCAAAATTCATTGTTTTGATATTGAACCTGCAAATGGCCATTTCGACAGTAGTGGCCACAACCTGGAGTTGCCGGTGCCCTCATGGAAAGTTCACCTTGGGGGAACATTTAGGACAATTTTGCCGACAAATCTATGAAACAAAATACAATAATCTTATCCCAGATTTCACTAGCATTCCAAAAACTCATTCAAAATGTTTGGTCCTATGTCTTTCGGTTATGTCTCTGACATACCATCTTGAACTTTTGGCAATATGAGTAATAAATCGCTGGGGTAATAAATCGATAATTGCGAAATTATTGAAATTGAGAATAACTCTTTCGTAATCAATTTGAGCCCTAAAAGTGCTTTTTAATGCTTGCTGTTGAAATTTACTTGGCTGTCGCCGATGGCTGACAAGAGCCTTGCCAAAACATTTCCCCATCGCGAACAACATTGAACCCTTCCAGGTTCGGTCTGCGCCGCGATGCTTCTCCGCCTTCAGCTATCTTTGTTGCCGCTGTGTCGTCCCTTCCTCGTAGACTGTCGAGAGTGATTTGAGTACGCAAATGAAATAGATTTTCGTTTTGGGATTTCGTGGAACGACGAAATCTAGGTGGCGAATGCTGTAGGAAGGCAGAGAGAACGCCGTAGAAACGTCAAAACGAGAAAAAAGTCTTGTAATGTGTGGGAATAAATCGTTTAATGTGATTCAAATTTGTTGTGACGCAAAGAAAATCTTTAACACATGGTTCAGACTGGCTCTCTGTAATGAATTGGAGTCCTGATAATGGCTTTTATTATTTCAAAATATTTCTAAAAATTGTTCAATGCCAAAAGTTTAATTGATGAAATGATTTCAAATCAACTTGCACGAAAATATAGACATTACGATTAGCTGTGAAGCGTTTCAAAACTTTAGACGTTATCCAACGTCAAAATACCATAAGATCTTAGAGCAGAAATACCATAAGATCTTAAAGCAGAAATAAATAGATCTTAAGAAATAACCGTTTCGTGATTGATTTTGTGGCCAAGAAACGCAAATAATAAAACTATAAAAAAAATCATTAACTTTTGTGTCCGAAGTTCTTCGTCATGATGGTTATGCCTGTAGCATTACCACTGCACCTTTTTTACCTCATTTTTTAATGCAAAATTGAATTTGCAATCGCAAAGTACTTTACAGATTTTTTGATAAAGGGCTCCGTTTTCAAGATATAGCCACCGAAAGTTTGATTTTAGCGAAATATTTGCAGTTTTTCAATTTTTAAAAATAGTGACCATGAGTGACCATTTCTAAAAATTTTTTTTGAAAAGTTCAGAAAATTTGCTATAAAATTGTCTAAGAGACATTGAAGATTGGACCTCTGGTTGCTGAGATACAGCAAGAAAAAGAAACACGAAAATTGAAGTTTTCTAAGTCTCACCCAAACAGCCCACCATTTTCTAATGACGATATCTCAGCAATTAATGGTCCGATTTTCAATGTTAACACATGAAACATTCGTGAAATTTTCCGATCTTTTCGAAAAAATATTTTGAAAATTTTAAATCAAGACTAACATTTTAAAAGGGCCAAACTTTGAATATTATGCCCATTAATGTTAGTCTTGATTTAAAATTTTCAAAATATTTTTTCGAAAAGATCGGAAAAGTACGAATGATGTTTCAATGACAAATCAGGACAAATCTGCAAGACAATTTTATAGCACATTTGAACTCTTCAAAAAAAATGAAATGAAAATGCAAAATGATCAAACTTTCGGTGGCTATATCGAAAACGGAGCCCTTTATCAAAAAATCTGTACTTTTCGATTGCAAATCAATTTTGCATTAAATGAGGTAAATGTAAATTTCGATTTTTTCTAAAAATCACCAGTTTTTCAAAAATCATAACTCGGCGGCAGATTTTTGACCATGTTTCTCTATAGCTCAAAGTTGCGGATTTTGTCCCCTAAAACATATCAAAAAATCTCGAAAATCAAAAAATACGTATTTTGGGAATTTGAGTTTTGTGAAAAAAAAGTTAATAAAAAAATCGGGAAATTTTTTTTCCGTGTACCTATTTTTTTCTAAATAGTCCTTAACAATACCTACAACTTTGCCGAAGACACCAAATTGATCAAAAAATTCCTTCAAAAGTTACAGATTTTCGAATATTTACATACCATTTTTGTATGAACAGCTGCCAAATTTGTATGGAAATTTATATGGACAAACTAATGATGCAAAATGGCTTCTTTGGTCATAGGGAAGGCCCCCACAAAGTTTGAGCCAAATCAAAAAATACAAATAAAATCCATTTCCGGTTTTGGTAGAGAATTGCTCTTTAGAATCTTTGCATGGCAATATCTCAACAACTAAGGGTCGTATCAACAAAGTTAAAAGAAGCAAAATATAGAGAATTTTCTCAGCTTTTCAACAATATTTTTTTCAGAACTGTTGCACATGGGCAATAGTTAAAAAAAATAAAAACGGTGACTATTTCCAAAAAGTTGCAAAGTTGGCTATAACTTGAAAACAGTGCACTTTATCAAAATTTCACTACTATACGTTTTGATTGCAAATTCAATTTTACATCGAAAAATGAAGTCGAAAAAATTGTTCGACAAATTTTTCGTTTTTTTTTTAAATCAGTATTGATTTTAAAATTCTAAACTCGGTCAAAAATTTTGCCATTCTGGAAATTTCTGAAAGGTTGATATTTGATTTCCTTGGAAACGTATCAGAAAAAAAAAATTAAAATAGTGTTTTTTTGCTGATCCAGTTTTAGTGACATAAAGTGACATAAAGTTTCCCATAAAATGACATGTCTCACGATTTTTGACAATTGAGTAACGGGAAATTTTGATGAAAAATACGTTTTTTTCGGAATTTTGAGTACGCCAGCAAATCGGGCGTCTAATTTTACACAAAAGTCCCTTTGACACCAAATTTATATCGCTTCACGGTTGCGAGCTACAAATCACTGAAAAACGTGTCTTAGTAAAAATCCAGAAAAATGATAGGGGTCGTACCGCCCCACCGTCACGAAATATCGAAAAATAGACCTCGGATTCGTGATCAGGAACCAAAATAACCCCATAGAGCAAAGTTTCACGAAAATCGAAAAGGGGTCGGGCAACTTTTTCCGATTTCGTGTGAGTTGGCGGAGAATTACCCAAGAGCAAAAGTCACATATTTTGTAAATTTTCAATTTTTTAAGATAGATTTTTAAAACTTGAAATCATTTTGATAAAAAAAGAGCAGAAAATTTCATAAAAGGTTTATTTTTGCGATTGAAAATCGAACAAGTAGTTTCCAAGATATTTCGAGCAGAAAATTTTGATTTATCAGATTACATCAGATGTTAGCGCAAAAGATGCCTTTTTTAACTTTCTGAAGCATATAAGAAAATCGAAAAACTTTTGAAAATAAAAATCCCAATTGGAAATCGTGAATGTTTTTTTTCGTGTTCCCTTTTTTTGAAAATCGTAATTTATGATCACAATTTATGATCATGATTGTAGATCATGGTTTATGATTTACAACTTTAGACCATTTCGATCAGAAAATTTCTTCTCAAGATACAGAGTTTCGAATACCTACAGGTCCTTTTTCAGAGTCAGTACGCAAAATTGTATGGAGCATTGTATTGATTGAAAAAAAAAACTAATGATGCAAAATGGCTTCTTTCGACAAAAGAAATGCATGAACAAAGATTCAGTCAAAAAATACGAAGAAAAGTCGATGTGAATTATCCAGCTTTATTTCTGCTCTCAACTGTTGAAATCTTTACCGTACACAACACAACTTCTCACATTTTCACTTGGATTAACAATGTTATCGTTTCATCATGGGGTGGAACTTTCCGAAATGACCCCGTCGACACTATAACTTTCGTCAACCGTCCGTCGGTGGTGCCCCTAGTGCTGGCGATGTCTTCGAAATGAACACATCAACCTGTCTGCACCTTCAGGCCACCGTCCGGGTCCTGAGGTCCGGCCATCAAGTCCGGAAAATTATGACAACAAATGGTGCCCACACCACCACCGTGGTTGGTCGTGGGACACTTTGTCCGCTAAGCGTTTTAAAGGTTGCCGCACACATTTTGTTTGCATTTATGGTGCCTCGGTGAAATTAGTCTCCTTCCGTTAGTGTGTGTGTGTGAGCAGAACGGACAAGCCAAGGTGTCACGGTTCGTGGAGTTGCCGATTTGTGCCATACTCAACACATGGGGCTTGGTTTTGGCTTGGTTGCTGCCTTTGCCCTGGGAGACATTATGCACATAAGCGAAACTGTCACGCTAACCCCCTCTGAAACCGGACAATAGGGAAGATAGCATGGAATTCCAAGTAGCAGAACTAATAATTTTAACTTGGCAAAGTATTTTTAAAAATCAGCGTTTCAGCGATTCAGGAAAATATAATCTACACCAAAAGATTAAAGCTACCAGAAATAAAAATAAAATTTCATCTCCAACTAAAGTTTAGTTAAATCCTGCTTCAGCTCTTGAAAAAAAACTCTGATTTTACAACTCAAGCTTCGACTCCTATACAAACTTGTATGATCAAGTTATGAATACTGACATTTTTTTTAAAAATATCTTGAAAAATATATTAAATTTTTTTTCAGTTTGAATAAAACCAGTTTTGCGAGCCAGATAGCAAGTTTTCAGCAAGTTTGGTCATCAAATTACGCCACACATGCTCGGATAGCAAGCGGACGAAGAAGCTAACGCGACCGAAAACCGCTTTCCACGGCACGGGGTCACGGTGTCGCATGCTAATACATTATGTGGCGTGTCACACCATAGCTGTTGCCACCAACCAAGTTGGAATCTGCCATACACTGCACAAAGAACTGACCTCCACAAACACACAAGAATGAGCTGGTGGCCATCCACACCACAATCGCGTCATGAATTCCAAAGTGCCATGGCCTCACAAATTCACTGGTCGGGTCACTGGGTACAATGTGCATTTGTTTAGGAGAAGCAAAAATGTCCCAAATACAATAAAACCAACTTGAAAATGTTTCTTAAAGACCTAAACTCAAAAAAATGAAAAAATTCTAAATACGACACTCTTTCAAAAGTGCCGTCCCACATAGTGTCAAAGAACATCAAAAGTGATACACGGCCATTGCATGTTCCCAAAATGTTACCCCCATCGAGATTGACGGTCATCGGAGAACCAGAGCAAGAAGCATTATGCCAATTAGGCTAATCAAAAAGTAATGCTTCACCTTTCGGTTGCGCATTTCGTGACACGTGCCACGAGCCGGTCTCTTTGGTGGAGGTTTCTCTCCTGAGCAGGCCGGAAGAGGAGAAAACTTTTACTAAGCAACTGTCATCTGTGTGGTAGCCACGTGGCACGTGTTTGGTAATCGGTTGCTAGATGGTGGTTAAAAAATAATTAAAGAAATGGTTTTAAAAGATGTCCTTCTTGATAATGCTATAAAGGTGGGAGGCAAATTGGTATTTGAATTAAAACTAGACAGAAAAATAAGAATTATAAGAAATAAATTAAAAAAGACAGTTAAAAATGTTGTAGTAAAACCGTAACTATTCTTGAAAAGATAATAATTACCAGGAATGTCATAATTAGGTACTGGGAAAGCTAACGACTTTTCGACGAAATATAACTTGCTGCTCTGACGTCAATGTCTGCCAGACTTTCTTCGTTAAAAGTTTGGACGTAGTTTTCCCGAGACATGCTTGACGTACCGTCAGTGGGGGTGACTCAAAATACGATACACCTCTCGTAATTTCTTAATAACAAAAACAATTTAAATAACATCGAAAATCATTCAACGTAGATTTGTTCTCAGATAGTTAACTAACATTTTCCCAAAATATGGACTATTTTGATGAACACTACCCTAAATGCCAATAGTTTGAAAACTGACCCAATCTCACCCCTTAGAGGGGGTGACATTGGGTCAAATGAAACTAAAATGATGCTCAAATACAACGATATGGTAAAAACAAGTTATCCAACAGTGTTTCTTGTTCGAGGGAATCGTATTGACATGCTACAATGTTTAGAGTGGAGATTTTCAAACATTTGGGTAGCTTTAGAGCAATTATAACAAAAATATTAGAAAAATGATTTTTCGAGAGGCAATTTTTGGCCAAAAACGTACCTCATCTTTAGACAGCTGCCAAAATAACAAGATTTGTTCTAGGAACGAGATTTTTTCAGCAAAGTCATCTTAGGATGTCCCCTACACAACCCTTTTAACAGAATTTAGTTTCATTGAGAAGAACCTCAGAAATGGTAAAATCCGTAATAAATCATTTTGACCCAATCTCACCCCCCAGACCTAAAGTCACCCCCACTGACGGTATAAGCTGAAGTCTTTTTATTCGCTCAAAAAAGGTACAGAAACATGATGGATTATCAAGTAGAATAGAAAACATTTTTTTTTTCAAAAAATATTAACATTTTTTTTTGTAAGAGTATTTTTTTGGATTAAAATTTATTTTAAAATTGCAAAATATTCTGAATTCTTCAAATGCATAAAATTGTTTTTCGGGAAAACTGGTAAAAAAATGATTAGAACTTTTAAAATAACATATCAAACATAAAGATGCATGCAAATTTTTCACTTTTATTTTTATTTGTTTATCGCTTGGTGAAGACCTGAATTTAAAAAAAAAATGATGCTTTACTTTTTCCAGAGTTTTAAGGGAAAATCACCACGATTTGGAAAGGTGAATGGTCTAAGAAGCCACCTTAGGCGAGTAGTAACGGCTGTTGTTTGAATTTTTCGTGTGTTCTCATTTCTAATCGGAAAGCTTTCAATTCTCCTCATCTCTTATAGGATGATTCTATTACTATTTTTAGCGAGGTAATGTATAGTTTCAATTCCATGTGCGCCTGCAATTTTGTATAGTTCTGAAATTCAAATCGCATTGAAACTTGAATCGGGTACAATTCTTGGATTCAAAGATGTCAGTCTAAGTCCACCTCAACAATCTATGCTCCACGTTCGAGTGGAAAGCCTATTTGCTTGCCGATTTAAAGGTCAAGGGATCGAACCACGCCGCGAGCTACATGTTTTTCATTATTTCAAATTCAATGAGTTCAGCACCAAGGAACATTCGCTTTCAAAGCGAACATCGTAACTATTTACACCCAAAAAGTTAAAGAACGAGGGGATAGTCCTCATGAAAGGAAACGTGAGGAAAGTGCTATTTTGCGAGAGAATAGTCCTCTCGCGTGTTCATTCGTTCATTGGAACAGTACATCCTATTGAGTGACTTATATGGACAAATGACACCTGTCCAGTTGTTTTGCAATCATAAACTTTGAAAATATTTGCAAGGGAATTACCCAATAATTAATGGTATAAATCGTTAATTTTTTAAATCGTTTTGGACCCTACAAAAAAGCTATTCATGAATTTGAATTTAAAAGCTCATTAAACATAAAAAATCAATCATCATCTTCTTCATGCTCACGGCAGTCCAGCCAGAGCTGATATCACCATGAATAATTCATTACCAGACCAGATCAGATGATGATGATATGATGTTGGTGGTACTGCAAAGCAAAACCACAGGCAAACAATGTTGCAAACTATTTTCATACATCAATTAACACGTACCTTTTACAGCACAGCGCATTAATCTTGTTTTTTTTTCAATTCAACTCAGAAATACATGTTTAATTTACACCTGATGCCTTCGTTCTCATGACTGTTGTTATTTCATTTTTTTTAAATAGATCTGAGGATCTTACTTTTGCGGATGATTGAACTTGACGATGATTACGAGTGGAACTTGATTAAATATGCATGAGCTTATTTCAACATGTGCGTTTCATGAGGCGGAAACAATTTGGGTGGTTCAAATCTGGGCGTTCGCAGGGTTAAATATTTAATTTGAGCTCATTCTGACCACGGGAATCTCTCCCTCTAATCGTTGGAAGTTTGTATGGGCAAAATCGTCAAAATTTATGGATAAAAACAACTGTTTTACTTTGTTTTCTGTGGAGGCCGCCATAGTTAGAAGATTCTTACCATTTATTAGATGTAGAACCTTCATTTAATTTATAACAACTTTCCTCAAGGCGCCACATTCTAAGGAATTTTTCTAGCGAAAACTGACCATTTTTGCATGGTCAGCTGTAAGGGGCAACATACCATGCGCACTACCAGACCGACAGGCAAGCAAAAGAGCACACACTTGATTAAAACATGATTTCTTTTAGGTAACCCAGTGCAAAAGTTGGAAGCTAATAACGTTTCAGCAAAAAATCTTATGGTGTCTTTCGGAAAGTTGTTCCAAATTTAATAAATATCCGAGAAATGGTAAGATTTTGATAACATTTTAATAAGCTTTGATAAGCTTTCCTCCATACATTTTGACGATTTTTTCCATACAAACTTTAAGCGATTAGAGGGAAGGGTTCCTGTGGTCAGAATGAGCACAAATTTGAAATTTAGCCTGGTGATGTCATTGGAACTGGCAACACCAGCCAGCAACAGTCAAGTGTTCGGAGCTCTTCAAACTTTTCGATTTTTTCGCCGTAATTAACAGTGATTACCCGCGAGTTTGCTGCTCCAGCATGCCAAGGGCCGGCCGTGGCCGTGGCAGTTCGAGTGCGGCTTCGAAAAACCCGCGAAGCTCATCTACCGGCAGAGTGCAGAAAGGTCGTGGGTCCGTCAAAATCCGGGACCTTCGGCGAATCAAAGCATTGGACGGCTTCTTTGTGACGTGGCGATTCTACACGAAGAATCCCGCCAGAAATTCGGACACGGCACAAGAAACTGCAATCCCCCACCATGGTGCGTAAAGTGCGGTGAGACCCACTTCACCGAAAGGTGCAGTCTTCCGCGGAAAGACCAGCTGGGGGAAAACGCCCACAAACAGCAGCACAAAGCGCGCGTCAAGTGCGCCAATTGTGGTGGAAACCACACGGCGAATTTCCGTGGCTGTGCCACGCGGAAAAAGTACCTCGAGGAGCAGGACAAAAAGAAGAAAGCGCCAGCGTCTTGCCAACCTCCGAAGACTTCGAGCTCGAACGCTGCAGCATCGACCAAACCATCGTTCCCTCCCGGTTGGGGAGGTTCGTACGCTAGAGTAGCCGCTTCTGGGGCCGGTATTTCTCCGGGACAAGCTGATGTTATCGGTGATGATCTCTTTACGCTTCCCGAGTTTTTTGCCCTTGCTGGAGAGATGCTTACGCGTTCTCGTACCTGCCGGAACAAGGCAGATCTATTCCAAGCTTTTAGTGAGCTGATGATGAAGTACATCTACAACAAAAGTACATCTTAATTTTTTCCTTCCCTCGCCAAATCAATTGTTAGAATATCCAATTACATCTAAATGAATTATAGTGTAAACCAGGGGTGCCCAACCTTTTGGCCCTGCGGGCCAAATCTGATTTTTCTGAAGCAGTGGCGGACCGGAACTAATGTTGGTAAAAGTTCAAAAAGGTAAAAAAATAATAACATTCATTTTATTAGGTTGTTTCAAGTAAACAATTAAATAAACTTGTGTTACAAATAAGATTCATACACCTTGATTTTTAGAAAGAAAAATAAAGATTACTTTCAAAGATGTGTTTATCAAATTTATTTTAATTTTATTTTGGTTAAAATTGTATTGTAATTGTTTTTGTCGATTGAAATTCAATACCCTGATATCATTAACTTAAAAAAACATTCAAATTGCGTCGTTTTCAGTTTGAAAAATCAACGAGACAAGCTTAAATTGAAACGAACTTTGGATTCAAATCTTCTTTACGAAAAAAACCTTTTTTGCGTTGTTGTGCACTTTTATTCTTATAATTTACAAAGCATTCCAAAATGATTTTAAAGACACGAAATTTAAAAAAGTGTAGAAAAATAAATATCTGATAGTTTTTAATTCGTCATTCTTCAAATTTCATAGAATTATTGAAGTTCATGAAAAAAATAGCTATCTGATTTCTTGACTCATTTTGAAACATATTCTAATATTTTTAAAATGTTTGCAGCGATCTTTATTTTTGATCTAAGCTTTTCCAGCAAAACTTTATCATTGAAAAGTTGTTCTGAAAAATATTAATTATTGTTGTTAACTCAAAATCCTCAAAAATGTAACAATTCAATTAGAAGTAAACTCATCCAAAACTTTAAGAAATTGGAATATAGTGTCTTTTTGCAATCTTTTTGCACATTTTTCAAGTATAATAAATATCAATATAGAAATGATAAGAATTAAATTCAAACATAAAGAATTTTTAAATGTGAAAAAAAATCATTAAATTTTTACACTCAATTTATTAATTGAGTATTTCTTGAACAGCCGTTAGGGTTGGTCATAGAACTATTTTAAAAAGCCGTCGCGGGACGGACAAAATGGCTTCACGGGCCGTACGTTGGGCAGGCCTGGTGTAAACCATAGTTAAAAGGAACTTCAAAACTCTATTAGGTTATAAGGAACACGAAATTGTGAATTGATTATTTACTAATTAACACTTATTGAATTGAATTGAGCCTGGTGATGGGATAATATTTGATCTCATGGGTAGCTCTGAAGAAGCCCAGATTTGGACCACCCTAGTGAACAATCATTTTTTTAATTAATTAATGCAGTCTCATTTTTCTTAGAAAAAAAAAACAAAATCAACTGAAATCTGTTTATCAGGTGGCACTGTATAGTCAGTCTTAATAATTTCCCAGAATTTTCCCAAATAAAAACAGAACGCAGCCAACTCGTAATCGGTTATGATGAATAACGATAAACATTCCGGAACGGCTCATCATGCTGCCCTAATTTGAAACAAGCTAGACGCGTAAGATAAACATTTCAGGCAAAAAAACCAAATTGCTACATTTGCTACAGCCAAACAATAATACCATATATCTTAATATCAATAAACACGACTCGGGCGCGGGCCACGGTCGTCGTGAAAATGGTTCTGGACTCGACTGGGTCAGAACATTCGCCAGAAGTGGGATGAATGTGTGCCAGAATTTGCGCTTTTAGTTTTGATGATTGGCCTGGACGTCAATTAGTGTGGTGAGGAGATGAAATGTTTGTAAATTATAAGTATTTTGAACTGCATGTGCATCTCATTGCAGCTAGTTGTTAATGCAAAGTGTCAATCAACGGGGTAAACAACTGTCTTTTGACGCAATTTTAATGGAAATGTTTAGGTAATGTTTTCGCAACATTGCCAGTCTCATGGTGATTTCTAAAAAAATACATGCATCTTTACCCCGAAACGAGTGCAACCTCCCAGAGACGATTATATTTTTTATTAATAATTCACAGCGCAAACTTGTTGATCCGTATGACTCGTGTACGGTTCCCAGAGAGATTATCATCGATTCACCAGCATGGCCCATCTACCGGAGCAACACAAAAAAAGAGCAAACAAACAGGTGTTCAGGTTGAGCTCTGGCATGTACTCATTCATCGCCCGTTCGGTCGGTCGGGTGTTCCCCGTTGTTGGAAGTTACGGGGTGCACACCTTGGCTAAGTTGGCTCGGAGCCAACCTACGGTGGTCGTCCTTCATCCACAGCATACAGCACACTCTTGCACTATCATGAACAACCTCTAGCATGGCATTTTTATGGCGACCTTTTCTTCGTAGTGTGACATTTCGAGCTGAGGTTCGATCCCATGACCAGCTTGCACTGGCCCGTCAACAGTGTACCTCTGCACCACCGAGGTGCCGTTCATGACCACATATTATTAGCCAACTTTATTCATAATTCATAATCACAGTGCGCGAAAGGGTCCTTGTGACGATACGGTATGATGACCACCGTGTCGTGTCTTCTAGATGACAACATCGAAAACACACGATTCTCGGCATCCAAGGTGGAAGACAAATTATATTTCTGGTGAACGACGAAAAACACATCAGTCATACGCACAACTAGAGGACTACCCGCAGGAGGAAGCAGAAGGTAGAGTTGGGTGGTGCTAATTCAATTAATGGTTAACTTCGTTTTCATTTATCGCAGCTCGACTTTGAAGTCACGGTTGCCGACGACGTTTTCATGTGCACCGGGCGATGGTCATGACTCTTCATTACCATGAACCAGACCTTGGCCAACGTGGCGTTTGTCGTAAATCCGCTGACAGCTGCCATCGGAGTAAAGGCGGCAATATATATATCTGAGCAACAACTCCAGGAAGTTACGAGGAGCAACTTCACCAGCAAAAAGAAAGGTCCTGTAATCCCCGACACTGAAAGGCCTATCGAGTAGGTTGACTATGGTCGTGTACCGAACTTGTGTTTTGCTGCTTCGATTTCCCAGGTCTGGTCTGGGGCCGAGCGTCATAACTCATGGAAATAAAAATAACAATGGTCATAATTTACGGGACGCTGAACGATAAATTATGCGATGGGAAGCAGTCACATTCACTAGCTACCCCCTCTGGCAGCTGGCGGCGGGTGAACCGGCAGCGACATCGACAAGGTCCTACAGTGTTCAGAGCTGGGATTGAAACGGTTTAAAAAAATCTTTGAAGTGAAAAAAAGTGCATTTACCAAAATCAAGAAGCAATTCAAGCATCTTTTGTTACTAAAAAAAATGCATTTGGATCATTTCGTGTCAACTGGGTACACTATTGGACTCGACCTTCACCGATTTAGATCATACTTGGAGGGAACGTTCATCTATCGATAGTTAAGAGAAATCTTAAGTTTGGTGCCGATTGACCCATCCCTTATTCTTTGGCATCGGCCTCTTTTTTGACGATTTTCTAAAAAAACTTTTAATTCGTTTACTCGTAACAATCCAACTATTGGACCAAAAGACTTTCTTCTGGTTGCATTTTAAAGGAAATTGGCAAAGAAATTTATAAAAAATCAATCTTATACCCTCAGATGCCAACATGATTCTCACTAATTCCTTACATATTTCATTTCATCACCATCGTGTTTCCCGCACATTTTACATAAGAATCAATGCATATCTCAAACTAAACCAAAACATTGCCTAGAAACAGCCCTCTAAAAATAAAAACTCTGAATTTCTGGACCCAAACTTGGGGACGTTCCCTCCAAGTTTTGTGAAGGTCAAGTCCAAAAGTGAGTCCAGTTGTCACGAAATGACCCATTTTTGTTTCATTTTCAATAATTTTTAAATTTTTCAAATGAATTTATCATACTAAGACCGTATGTAAATAAAATAAAAATGATGTTGAAAATGATAACAAAAGGACAAATAAAATGATAGAATATTGATTTTTTAAATAATAATTTCTCAATTTTCATTGTAAACATTACAAGTTGCGAAATACACGGAAGAAGAAGGATGCACAAAATATACAACTAAATCTTTTTTGTAAATGCCTCTTAATAAATCCAAATGTTGTCATTGAAAATAATAGTTTTATGTTTTGCCTTCCTCACTGAGGTAAGGCTATAATCCTGCTCTAAAAATGAACTTTGTATAAAAACGTCGTAGACCCACCTTCATGTATACATATCGACTCAGAATCGAAAACTGAACAAATGTCTGTGTGTATGTGTGTGTGTATGTGTGTGTGTATGTATGTATGTGACCAACAAGCTAGCTCATGTTTCTCGGCACTGGCTGAACCGATTTGACCCGAACCTGTTGCATTCGACTTGGTTTAGGGTCCCATAGATCGAGTTTTATACAGATTGAAGTTTCGATAAGTAGTTCAAAAGTTATGTATAAAAATGTGTTTTTACATATATCCGGATCTCACTTAAATGTATGTAAACTATGTTCGGGTCCATTATCCGACCCATCGTTGGTTAGGTCATCAAAAAACCTTTCCAACGAGCCTAAAACATTGAAGATCTGGCAACCCTGTCTCGAGATATGCCCACTTAAGTGATATTGAAGTACTTTTTGGAAGCTGGATCTCACTAAAATGTATGTAAACTATGTCTTGATCCACCATACGACCCCTCGTTGGTTAGGTTATCAAAAGACCTTTCCAACGAGTCCAAAACATTGAAAATCTGGCAACCCTGTCTCGAGCTATGGTCACTTAAGTGACATTTATGTACTTTTTGGAAGCTGGATCTAATTTAAATGTATGTAAACTATGTCCGGATCCACCATCCGACCCATCGTTGGTTAGGTTATCAAAAGACCTTTTCAACAAGTTCAAAACATTGATGATCTGGCAACCCTGTCTCGAGGTATGGTCACTTAAGTGATATTTATGTACTTTTTTATTCCGGATCTAAAAAATAGATTAAATGTTTGTAAAATTCCATCACATCAGCCATTGTTGGAAATAAGTGAGGAAGGATCCAACCACGTAGGTGGATTAAGTTAGTTTTTTAATTAAAATTTAAAAAAATATTCTCGTTTTAGTGCTGTGAAAAAAAAACAAAATCTAAATAATTTTTTTTTTCGAAACCTTGCCAAACATTTCAGATATCGAAAGGTTAAATTTTCTGTGAAGTTTGTAATTTTTGTATAATATTTTAGTTCAAGTTTGTTCCTATTTTTTTTAAATATTCTTGCCACAACAAACATATTTCAAATATATTTGGAACAACAATATTTTCTATTAATAAAAAAAAGATAAATAAAAAAAATGTTTCAACTAAAATTGTTAATTTCTAGGTGTCACAAAATCGAAAATTTTGTTCTTATGATTATTTTATATAAACATTACAATGAACTAATATAAAAAATATTATTTTTTTGCTTCACTCTCTCCTCCTTGCACTTATTCAAAAATTTAGTGAAAAAGAAATAGTTTTAGTTGGTCATAAATTGCAAAACAAATAATTTGTATTTTTTTATCAAATGACTTCAATAATGTTTTTAAATGACAACGATATAAAGCTGTTTTTTAACAGAACTTCAAATAATTTATTTTTACAAAGAAACTAGTAGACAACATGGATGTTTTATATCGAGAATAATATACAATATTTTTTTATTAAACTGCTCTAAAAAAATCATTAAGTGTCAGGGAACCGTAGTTTTCAAAACTCATTATTTACAAGTGGAATTTTCTGAGACTTTGAACAAGGATTAATGATTGTAATTTTTTAATGCAACAAAACTTTTTTTGTAGTCTCCTTACAATTTTGACTCTTGAAATATTCAAGAATCTGTACCTTGAACTCTTCAGAAAAAAAAGTCACTCTGTACATCAATTTATCTGTTCTTGAATGGATTTTTACAAAAAATATTGAATTGCGCCAAAGAATTTTTTTTTTGACTTTTTTGTTGTTGTGCTTTATACAACAAAAAAGGCCAGCTTTTGAGCAAAAATTTGTCACTTAATTTGGCAATGTTGAAAAGTTATTCTTTTCAATATTGTTTTGATATTATGAGTGAATTGATAAATTCCATTCAAAGGGTACCGTGAATCTCTTTTAAAATTTGTTAAGACAATTCATCATCAAAATCAAAACAATTTTTAAAAGTATTACTTTTCGGTACAAAAGTATTGCTTTTCGGTACAAAAGTATAACTTTTCAGCTCTCGTATCGAAAAGTGTTACAATGACTTGCACCTACACAGCTTAAAAAGTAGTAATCCAGTTGCGTGTAAAAGGCCAGGGTGTATCGTAAATTTTGTGTAAATTATGTGTAATATTACACCATGAAATATGTAGCTCATCAGTATGGGAAACCAACTTGACCGAAATGTCACGCTAATATATACCTTTATCCTTTCCACTCTTAATCGGTCTGATGGCCAAGCGGGCTGAGGCCCCTGTCCTTACTGATGGTGCTAGGTTTGATTCCCGTCGGTTGCAATTTTTTTTGTGTTTACAAAAATTGTACATGCAGTGTGTAAAATGAAGTGTCTTTTTTGACGAAGGTGATGTGCATGCTTTTGCATGCGATTTAACCATCGGATTTTTTGCTGTGTATTTTAAACTATGTTTTACCGTTTGGTGAAGGCATTTAAAACTGCTTCTTCTGGTGGGGCGAGTGTACCATATGGATTTTAAATATTATTGTTTTAAAAAAATATCCATTCAAAATATAGCACTTGATATTTTGAAAATTTACCATTTATCTCCGTAATAACTGAATACTGTCGAAAAAAAAAAACCATCAAATTATAAGTAAGAAATTTTTTATTACTTCTAATGTTTCAAATACATTACTATCTGAAAACAATTCAGTTTTCAGCAAATAAGGTGGATTTTTTTGAAACTTGTCTTAACAAAGTCATGTTCAAGACCTGAAATAAGATGATTATAATAAAAATCCATCATATTTTTTACGTTTTTAATGGATTTTAACGAGCATTTTCTTAGCTTTTTACACCTGATTCTGAAAAGCAATGTGAAATGTATTGTTTATCATTATATGAAGTTCGATTAAGATATGCATATACATGTTGACCAAACAAAACTTCTTCTGATCTGAAGAGGTTGTATGTTACATTAATTGCAGTTGTTTTAAAAGCATGCTGATCAATCAAAATACATTTTGTGAGAATATTTAAAATATTTCTCAAAACTGTTAAAATGTCACCACACAACGTTTACGCACTGTAACCGTCTCCAGAATTGGGCTGTTTTCCGGCAAATCGTAAGCCCTTAATACGGAAAGCGCTCAACGACGACGACTTTGCAAGCTCAAGAACGCCGAGGATCGATGGCATTCGTCCTGCTGATAAACCATCAGTCTCTAGGGGGAGACGCAAGCCAGCAACGGCAAAAGTCCTTTCTGGTGACAAAAATGATAAATACAGTAACTGTTTACGGGATAGCTTCAATTTTTCATGCACTTGCCCGGCTACTTTTCCGTATTGCGACAACGTTTTTTTTTGTGATTTTCTCGATTGGTTCAGAATGGATTGCTCGTGAAATTGGGAAAAGACTTGGTTTGCAATGTGAATTGCTGGATTTGCTCTCCAAAAGGATTGATAAATCATAAATTTGTTTCAGAGTTCAGCTACTACTTTCACCATTAATCTTCCTGATCTGCAACTGAAAGCTCTAACCCACCAATCAGCACTTACCAGTCAACATAATTAACATAACCAATATCTATTCCATCCGGATTTCCATTCTGATTGGCATTTAATCTACCAAACACCAGCACTATAGTGCTACGGAATGCTCCGCCGTAATCCGATTGCATATCATCCGGGCGCAACATCAACACCAGAAAGCGAGAGAGAGATGGAGAGCTTGTTCCTGTCCGTGCCGGAGAAACATGATAAATCTTTCGCTAGTGCTGGCCGGTGGCAGTGACACGACCTCGCAAACGGTGAGTCAACAACACTTGTTTGCAGGCTGCTGCTGCTGCTGCTGCTGCTCCTAGAGATTCAATCGTTAATCTTGTCCTAGCCGGGCGTATGTCCCTTCTGACTGACAATCTGAAACAATGCCACTTTCTCTCTGTGGTGGTGACACTTGATTTGCAAACCCACAGCTGTACTGTTAAAGCTTTTCTAACACATTGTGGAGAGTTTCTTGAATTTTTACAAATTATTTTAATCATTTAGAAAAAAATATTGCTGGAAATTTTCTACTTAATAAAATTGAAAGATATATTTTATAAACAAAGAGTAGCAAGAAAATGAGAAAAGGTTCAATTCATACTATGTGAATCGACTCAATTTCCACACTGTGTAACAAAGTTGCTTCAAAGGGGTGAATAGCTTGACGACTGACACGTCATACATCTTTCAATCGTTTTCCAGAGCATGGAAGTTGAATTTGTGTAGGTGTAGTTGTTCTGGTGACCAAGTTACCAAGTTCCATTGCCCTCAGTATCCGATTTGCAGTGGTTTTCAGGTTTCCCTTACCAAAGGCCCCTCTCCTTTCCTATTCCAACACCATCATCCATCATCACACTAGTTACAATAACAACAACGGCACCGACTCTGGACGCTGGTGGTACTTGATAATTTTCCCCAGGGGGTGGGGGGGGGGGGGGAAACTGTCACCATGCCCGTGTCGCGAGGATGAGTGCACTTGACAAATTTTCCACTGGGGCTGTTTTTAAGTTGTGTTGTTTTGGATGACTAATAACAATTCTGTGGAGTGGAAATTAAAGTGGTGGTTTGTCTTGAGGTTTCGAAATGATTGGGTAGTTTGATTTTAATAAAACTGTCACGTTACGCAAAATTTAATTTTCCTTTAAAAACTTAAATAACGCAGATCGACGTTTTTAACTCATTTGGAAAATAATTCTTAAATTTTTATTTTTCTATGTTTATATTCAATTACTATTTAGTGTCTTTTAAGAATTTTGTACAGTGTTACAATATTTACATAGCTATAGTGCACAAAAACACAGTTTTAAAAAGATAAAAGGTTGGCGTTTGGATACTACATGAGTTATCATAGTTTAACTCGATTTTTTATTAATAAAACATATCTTCGGTATAAGATATTGTACCTTTAAGTCTAGTGCAAAAATGCCCAAAACGTCAATTTGATCCGAAAATATACAGATTTGAAAACGATAAGCATTCAAAACAACAAAATTGAAACTAATTCATTTTAAATAAGTGACATTGGATCTGGACGAAGGGGCTTTAGGAGTAAGATTTGGTCATGAGTAGTTCTCTCAGATTTCGGACACTTGATATTTTTTTTTAAGTATTTTTTAATCTGACTGATTCTTTTTTGGTGACTTCGGTATGCCCAAAGAAGCCATTTTGCATCATTAGTTTGTCCATATAATTTTCCATACAGCTGGCAGCTGTTCATACAAAAATGATGCATGAAAATTCAAAAAAAATTTTTTGATCGATTTGGTGTCTTGGGAAAAGTTATAAGTATGGATACGGACTACAATGAAAAAAAAATGGTGCACGGTAAAAAAATGTGATTTTTAATTTAACTTTTTGTCACTGAAACTTGATTTGCAAAAATACACTATTTTTTTTTTTTTTCATTTTCTGATATGTTTTAGAGGTTGTTCAAAACATCTTTGCCCGAGTAATGAATTTTTGAATTAATACTGATTTTTTTTTTCAAAATATCGAAATATTGATCGCAAACAATTTTCAACTTCATTTTTCGATGTAAAATCAAATTTGCAATCAAAAAGTTCTTAAATGAAATTTTGATAAAGTGCATCGTTTTCAAGTTAAATTAACACTGGAACGCCCAACGCATGTCCAACTTACACGGACGCCCAAGCCTCTCAAAAAAGGTGGAACGGTAACTTCAACTCACCGGTTCTCTGGCATTACTCAACCAATCAGGACGATTCTTGTTTCCAGTGATTTGTAGGAATGTCTAGATGATCCTTAAACTTTGCAGAACTCAATTTGATTTATTCTGTAATTTCTGCGACCGAAAATATCGTTCCACCTTTTTTAAAACGACTGCCTCCGCGGAATTTTTGGCGATTTTTTTTTACAAGCGAAAAAAAAAAGTTGGAACGATGTTTTTGATCGCAAAAATTACAGATTTGATCAAATTAAGATCTTCAAAATTCTAGAATCATCTAGACATCCTAACAAATCACTGAAAAGAAGAATCATCTTGATTGGTTGAGTAATGCCCGAGAACCAGCGAGTTGAAGTTACCGTTCCAACTTTTTTGGAGCCTTGGGCGTTGGAATGTTAAAAGTTTTTGAAATAGTATTAGTTTTTCATTGTTTTTAATTAGTGCACATGTTTGCCCACTTTTGAAAAAAAATATTTTTGAAAGGCTGAGAATATTCTATATATTTTGCTTTTTTGAACTTTGTTGATACGGTCCTTAGTTGCTGAGATATTGCCAAGCAAAGGTTAAAAAACATGAAAATTGATGTTTTCTAAGTCTCACCCAAACAACCCACCATTTTCTTACGTCGACATCTCAGCAACTAATGGTTCCATTTACATTGTTAAAATTTAAAACATTCGTGAAATTTTCCACCCAGTCGGCCTGGGTTTGATCCCAGAAGGTCCCGGTGGCAAATTTTGAGACGAGATTTGTCTGACCACGCCTTCCGTCGGATGGGGAAGTAAATGTTGGCCCCGGTCTAACCTAAAAAGGTTAGGTCGTTAGCTCAGCCCAGGTGTAGGAGTCGTCTCCCTGGGTCCTGCCTCGGTGGAGTCGCTGGTAGGCAGTTGGACTAACAATCCAAAGGTCGTCAGTTCGAATCCCGGGGTAGATAGAAGCTAAGGTGTAAAAAGAGGTTTGCAATTGCCTCAACAATCAAGCCTTCGGACACCTAGTTTCGAGTAGGAATCTCGCAATCGAGAACGCCAAGGCAATGCTGTAGAGCGAATAATTTGATTTTTTTGAAATTTTCCAATCTTTTTGAAAACAATATTTCGTATTTTGTAAATCAAAACTAACATTTCAAAAGGGCCAAACATTCAGTATTATTTTTGCGACCGATTTTTTGATTTTTTGAAAAAAATCAGTATTGATTCAAAAATTCTTAACTAGGTCAAAGATTTTTTGCACAACCTGGAAATTTCTGAAAGTTGGCATTTAATTTCCTCTATAACATTTCAAAAAATACAAAGAAGTGTTTTTTTGCAAATGAAGTATCAGTGACAAAAAGTTTAGTAAAAAACCACCAATTTTTTTAATCGGGCATAATTTTTTCCAGTGTAGTCCGTATCCATACTTACAACTTTGCCGAAGCCACAAAATCGATCAAAAAATTCCTTCAAAAGATACAGATTTTTGAATTTTCATACATTATTTTTGTATGGACACTGGACAGCTGCCAAATTTGTATGAATTATATGGACAAACTAATGATGCAAAATGGCTTCTTTGGGCATGCCGAAGTCACCAAAAAAGTATGAGCCGGATAAAAAAATACAAAAATAAAATTAAAGAAAAAATACAGATTTCATAGAGAATTGCTCTCATACAATTTTGCCGAATCTATGACATTTTCCCGAAACCCATATTACCGAAGGGACATTTCCCCGAATGCCACTTCCCCGAAAAGACACTTCCCCTAATAGTCATTTCCCCGAATTCCATTTACCCGAATTTCCCATTTCCCCTAATCGTCCACATTCCCGAATGCCATTTTCCCGAATGGGCCACAATCCCGAATGCCATTTACCCGATTAGTCATATCCTTGAATAGTCATTTCCCTGAATAGTCATTTCCCTGAACGCCATTTCCCCGAACGCGGTCAAGCCGAAATGCCCGGTGCCCCGGAGCGCGCGCTCCTGGGCACCGGGCATTTCGGCTTGACCGCGTTCGGGGAAATAGCATTTTACAGTCGACTCTCTGCTTGTCAATATCCAAGGGACCGTCGAGGAAGAGAATCATCAGATTACAGAACGATGCAAAATGAAGACTCGATTGAAAATATTTTTTTCTTGATACCCAGCTATGGGAGAGAATCATGGCAACGTCCATCAAACAAAACCAAACTAATGTCAAACACCCTTTAAAGCTTCGTTTCGCCAAGAAAAATGTCTATGCAAGCCATGAAAACTGAAATTATTGACAACCGGAAGAGATTTTAAAGCAAACAGGGACTGAAGAATTCATCGATAGACCAGAGAGTCGACTGTGTAAGAAAAAAATGATGGCAATTTTTATCACATCAAACTACATATAATATTTCTTGAAAGGTTCGTATTGGCCTTGAATGATCAACTTTCTTTTTGGCTTCACTCAGAACAGACGTAGCATTTTAGGGGGGAAGGGGTGTTGTAAGGTTTGGTACTATTCATTCAAATACAATGAATATTGTTACAGACTATTTTTTATACATTCTCAAAACAAATACCTTTTCTTATAGACATGATAATAATAATGCAATAGAAATTTTGTTATTTTTATGATTCTGAAAACAAACCGTGCGATTTTCGTAGTACAGAACCCCGTTCACACTGATCATTTTATTCGCATTGCTGGTTTGGGATTTGGCGAAAAGTATAATCAACAAAAATTTATACCAGCCTTATGTACCTATTTGTTCGATTTTTGCGTTCTTGAACAAAATTCGAAAAAAATTCCTTGCAAATTTCTCAAAAACAACATTTAATCATGCGGTTGAATACAAATGTTAATTGAACAACAAAAATCTAGTAATTGGGTCCTAAAATTAAGCTTAAATTTGTGATATTATTGTTCACAAGAAAAATAAGCTTTACTAAGTACAATGACCCTTTGTACGACCGCAAAGGATTTAAAAGGGATTTTTAATTCAATTTCTAAAAATTCACTTCACGGCCCTTCTTGGCAGAAAAGCTCCTACTTGACAGCTCGATCCAGGGGGGGCATAGTTGATCCATCGGAAAAATGTTGTCTTGTCAAAAACTTTTTTGCATAAAAATGAATAAAAAAGTTATCAGAAATGGTTTTCAATCGTGTTTTTTACCGTTGTTCATAAAAATTGACAAAGGGCTTTACTACCCAATTTACAACATTTAATCAACAGTGAGATCATCAGCATACCCGAAAAAGCTGTTTGTTCGGTAAAATTGAGAAAGAAAATAACTGTTAGTCATGGAAAAAGGCTTTAGCGAAAATGATGATTAGGGGATATGCAAATTCGAGTAATTTTAAATTTAAATAAACGGCAATTTGCGTAAGTGTCATTTCGGGGAAACGGCATTCGGGGAAATGGCCGATTAGGGGAAATGGCATTCGGGGATATAGCCGATTAGGGGAAATGATATTCGGGGAAATGACATTCGGGGATGTGGCTGATTAGGGGAAGTGGTATTCGGGGATGTGGCCAATTAGGGGAAATGATTTTCGGGGAAATGGCATTCGGGGAAATGTCATTCGGGGAAATGAGCTAGACCCAATTTTGCCAGTTGTCCAATGTCCTTACGTTATTTTTAACCGATTTTTGCTAACGATTCTAATTCTTCAGCGAAATTGAAGGTATCGATGGAAAGGATTCTATAAATAATAAGTCCGAAATTGTATTATCTATCATTTATCATTTTTTTACATGAAAATTGCGCAAAATAATATTTTTGAACATGTCAAATACTGAAATAGTTCTCTTTTGGGTATTATAATAAGATGAATAAATAAATCATTTGGAAGTGCTGAAGAAATAAGTTAAAAACAAACAAAAGCTTTATTTTTGTTTTCATGTTGCATCTGTGATTTTTTTTTGCCAGAAAAAGTTATTTTCAAGTTTGAACATCCCTGAAAATATAATATTTCCCAAAAATTAAGATTATTTTCTGACAATCTTGAATGTGGAAGATAAGAAAAATTGAAAAATTATTTAGATTGCGGTAGAAATGCTGAACAAGTTTTTCTTGGTTTCAAAAAGAAAACATTTCTAAAGATCAACTAAGTCAAAGTGAATTTTTTTTTATCAAATTGTGAAAACTTTTTTTTAAATTGCCTGTAACTGCTTATTACTTAAAAATGGTGAATTTCAAAAAAATCAAATTTAAATCAAAACGTATTTTTAATTTAAAAGAAAAAGTGAATTATTACTGCTAACCACAATAAAGATTTCGACGGCAAGTACCATATCAAATAACAGATTCCTAAAAATTGGCGATCAATTGCTGCGAAAACGTCATGCACATATATGCCTTTGTTCTTTTCGTTCTTCATCGGTCCGATGCCCGAGCATGGGTAAATAACAAGGGAAATGCGTAATAATACCTTTCTCTGGTATCAATACCAAATTTTGGTATTCCTGGACCCTTAAAAATTTGTCTTAAGGATTATGCAAGAGCAAAATGTGGTATCATACCAATTTAAGGTATTGTTTTGATATTGCAAAATTGCAGAATTTGTCAATGGTCGAACACCACATTTTGGTATTATTTTGGTATTAAGTGTTTTACCAAATTCCTCTGAAACTATGGGAAAATTTTGACCAATTTTGACAAAATAATTAATTTTGCGCTAAAATGATGTCTCAAAGCGAATGCTTTCATTGAAAACCGGAAATTTCAAACTTGATTTTAAACATTTTTGATATACCCCCTACAGAAATGACTTGAAATTGTGGAAAATTTTCTAAGTCAGGATGCCACATTTTGGTATTATTTTGGTATTAAGGTGTTTTATCAATTTCCTCTGAAACTATGGGAAAATTTTGACCAATTTTGACAAAATAATTAATTTTGCGCTAAAATGATGTCTCAAAGCGAATGCTTTCATTGAAAACCGGAAATGTCAAACTTGATTTTAAACATTTTTGATATACCCCCTACAGAAATGACTTGACATTGTGGAAAATTTTCTAAGTCAGGATGCCACATTTTGGTATTATTTTGGTATTGAAAGGTTTCATCAATTTTCTCTGAAACTATGGATTTTTTTTTTTAAATTTTTGACGAGATAATTAATTTTGCGCTAAAATGACTTGAAACCCAAAAATGTTAAAGCTGATTTAATTTTTTTTTGTGATATACCCACTAATATTTTTTTCAAAATCGTTGAAATTTTTCTAAGTTGGGATAACCAAATACTTTGAAAAACTAACTTAATCCACCTATGTGGTTGTTGCCTTCCTCACGTTTTACTAACATTTGGTGATATGATGGGTTTGGACTAGAGGTGGGCAAAAAAAGAGCGAGCCGCTCAAAGAGCCGGTTCTATGAAAAGAGCGAACGAACCGTGGCTCACAAAAAAAGAACCGCGGTTCTTTTTTACACTCCGGTTTAAGATGGCATGATTTTTGTTATGAATATAATTTATTGAATTTCCGAAAAAAAGTGTAGTATTTTACTGAATTGAATTGAAAATGCATTTTCAAATATTTCAAAGCTTATAAAAATTAATCCCAAAAGTAAATGATTTTTTCAAAACAAAACAAAAAAACTTTCATTGTACAACTGATTGTACATTATAGTTTTACCGGGATACAAATTTGAGCATTTCAAATTGCAGAATTTGTAAAATATTACAAAAAATCTACTGAATAGTTTAGAGATTTTGGAAAATATAAATCCTTTTGTCAGATTAAACTTTAGTGTTTATAGAAAAGAGATCATACCTATGGTTTTCGAGGGCATCTTCTCGTTTTAATTTTTATTTTTTGCTTATCAAATAATTTATAAAAGTCCAATGTAAAATGACTTATAAAATTACACGATTCTTAAAAAAAACCCTTTTCATCCAAATTTTGAAAAAGAGCGAAAGAACCGTTCAAAAGAGCGGCTCTTTTTAATGAGCGAACGAAAATGAGCGGCTCCTAAAAAAGAGCGATTTTGCCCATCTCTAGTTTGGACACAAATTCTATCTATCTTCTATATATATATACAAAATTTCGACAGTTTTGTTGGAACGCGAATCAATTCAACACGGAACGTCCGATCGAGATGCTCTTTGTTGCGTTGGGTTCGTATGGTAAGTTCGTGAGTCCAAGGAAGGTTTTACGCCAAAAAGTTACAACTTTGGCCACTCTGGAACCGATTCCGGAAAATTTGCCGATTGTATGGGAAAGGATAAAATCAAGTTTTGATCACAGGAGGCTGAATAAGCAAAAAAGTCAAAAACGTCAACAAACGAATAAAGGCAGAACGAAGTTTGTCAGGAAAGGCTTGTTTCTCAATAAAGAAATACACAAATGTCACATGTCACAAGTCAGATCTTCAATGTTTTGGACTCATTGGAAAAGTCTTTTGATTACCTAACCAACGATCGGTCGGAAGAAGGATCCGGACATAGTTTACATACATTTAAGTGTGATCCAGCAACAAAAAAGTACACAAATATCACTTAAGTGTTCATAACTTTAGACAGGGATGCCAGATCTTCAATGTATTGGACTAATTAGAAAGGTCTTTTGATTACCTATGCAACGATGAGTTGGATGATGGATCCGGACATAGTTTACATACATTTAAGTGAGATCCGGCAACAAAAAAGTACACAAATATCACGTAAGTGCTCATAACTTGAGACAGGGTTGCCAGATCTTCAATGTATTGGATTCATTGGAAAGATCTTTCGATTACCTATCCAACGATGGGTTGGATGATGAATTCGGACATAGTTTACATACATTTAAGTGAGATCCGGCAACAAAAAAGTACATAAATATCACTTAAGTGCTCATAACTTGAGACAGGGTTGCCAGATCTTCAATGTATTGGACTCATTGGAAAGGTCTTTCGATTACCTATCCAACGATGGGTTGGATGATGGATCCGGATATAGTTTACATACATTTAAGTGAGATCCGGCATCAAAAAAGTACATAAATATCACTTAAGTGGTCATAACTTGAGACAGGGTTGCCAGATCTTCAATTTATTGGACTCATTGGAAAGGTTTTTCGATTGCCTATCCAACGATGGGTTGGATGATGGATCCGGATATAGTTTACATACATTTAAGTGAGATCCGGCATCAAAAAAGTACATAAATATCACTTAAGTGGTCATAACTAGAGACAGGGTTGCCAGATCTTCAATGTTTTGGATTCATTGGAAAGCTCTTTTGATTACCTATCCAACGATGAGTTGGATGATGGATCCGGACATAGTTTACATACGTTTAAGTGAGATCCGGCAACAAAAAAGTACACAAATATCACGTAAGTGCTCATAACATGAGACAGGGTTGCCAGATCTTCAATGTATTGGACTCATTGGAAAGATCTTTCGATTACCTATCCAACGATGGGTTGGATGATGGATCCGGATATAGTTTACATACATTTAAGTGAGATCCGGCATCAAAAAAGTACATAAATATCACTTAAGTGGTTATAACTTGAGACAGGGTTGCCAGATCTTCAATTTATTGGACTCATTGGAAAGGTTTTTCGATTGCCTATCCAACGATGGGTTGGATGATGGATCCGAATATAGTTTACATACATTTAAGTGAGATCCGGCATCAAAAAAGTACATAAATATCACTTAAGTGGTCATAACTAGAGACAGGGTTGCCAGATCTTCAATGTTTTGGATTCATTGGAAAGCTCTTTTGATTACCTATCCAACGATGAGTTGGATGATGGATCCGGACATAGTTTACATACGTTTAAGTGAGATCCGGCAACAAAAAAGTACACAAATATCACGTAAGTGCTCATAACTTGAGACAGGGTTGCCAGATCTTCAATGTATTGGACTCATTGGAAAGATCTTTCGATTACCTATCCAACGATGGGTTGGATGATGGATCCGGATATAGTTTACATACATTTAAGTGAGATCCGGCATCAAAAAAGTACATAAATATCACTTAAGTGGTCATAACTTGAGACAGGGTTGCCAGATCTTCAATGTATTGGACTCATTGGAAAGATCTTTCGATTACCTATCCAACGATGGATTGGATGATGGATCCGGACATAGTTTACATACATTTAAGTGAGATCCGGCATAAAAAAAAGTACATAAATATCACTTAAGTGGTCATAACTTGAGACAGGGTTGCCAGATCTTCAATGTATTGGACTCATTAGAAAGGTCTTTTGATTACCTATGCAACGATGGGTCGGGTGATGGGTCTGGACATAGTTTACATGCATTTATGTGAGATCGGATTCGCAACTCTGACACTTTTTTATACGTAACTTTTGAACTACTTATCGGATCTTCAAACAATTCAATAGTGCAGTATGGGGCACCAAACCGGATCGAATACAACTAATTTGACTCAAATCGGATCAGCCAGTGCCGAGAAAACTTGGCAAGAATTTTGAGCACCAAGGAGAATACGCACACACATACACACACACACACAGACATTTGTTCAGTTTTCGATTCTGAGTCGATAGGTATACATGAATATAGGTCTACGAGCTGTTTTTCAAAAGTTCATTTTTCGAGCAGGATTATAGCCTTACCTCAGTGAGGAAGGCAAAACGAGTCAATCAACAGATTATTGAATTTTGGTGAATTTAAATCCAGTTTTATTTTAATAATACTTATTTTTCAATCTTGTTATTTTTCAGAAGCTTCAAGAACTTCATACACAGGCCGTTCCTCAATGACAAATGCATTCGGTGTGGTGAAGAATATCACTAAAAACAACATGGAATCATCAGGTGAGTAGATTTGGTTGTTGCATAAGGATCATTTACGTTTTTTTTCACTAACTGCAACTGCTGCATTAAAAATGGTATGAAAATACCAAATTTTGGTATTACTTGTGCAAATACCAGCGACCAAAATGTGCTCTTGGTTGCCCAGTAATAGATGGTAAAATACCATGAAATCAAACCAATATCATGTTTGTGGAAGACCACAGGAATACCAAAATATGATTTTCCAAGAGCGCGGGAATACCTAAAATTAAAACCATGACAATACCAAGTTTTGGTATTGAAGCAATGTTCAAAAATCCAGAAGACCTCAACTTGGTATTGAAATGATTTTATTTTGTGGTATTATTTTACCTTTGGAATAACATGGTATGGTATTGTTGTGCCCTTCCACATACAAGCTTTTGGTATGATTTCATGGTATTTTACCATTTATTACTGGGCAACCAAGGGCACATTTTGGTCGCTGTTATTTGCCCAAGTAATACCAAAATTTGGTATTCCCGTGTTATTTACCCCTGCTCGGGTGGCCGAGCGGGCTGAGGCGCTAGTCCTTACTGTTGGGGTCGGGTTTGAACCCTGTCGGTTGCAACTTTTTTTTGCGTCTACAAAAATTGTACATTAGGGTGCCCAGAAAAAAATTACCCCCTGCTCCACAAGCTAAAAACGGGTTTTGGGTTATTTTCAGCATCTGTGCAAATTTTGAGTGAAATTGGATGAGATTAACTCATTGATACTCGAGCCAAAAATGACTTTTTGAAGCTACTAATAACATTTCAGGATCAAATTTTACAGCTTTGGTATAATCTACAAAGTTGTATTGCATTTAATTTTAAATAAGAATCCCACTTTTGAGAATATTTGGATGAAAGTAGCGCACCATGCTGACTGCACCGAAAAAGTCAAGTTTTTCATACATTTTTTTCATTTTTTCCATAGAAACTTCACCTTCGAGTATCAATGGGTAAATGATGACCAATTTTGCTCATATTTTGCCCATAGTCCTAAAATAGCTCAAAGAATAATATTCAGCTTGTGGAGCGAGGTTTTGAAAAAAGTCCCATATCTGAACCTATTGTACATGCAGTGTGTAATATTTAGTGTCTTTTTTGACGAAGGTGATGCGCATGTTTTTGCATGCGATTTTACCATCGGATTTTTTGCTGTCATTTTAATGGGATAGCATTACATTTATTTTTAATTCAGAGCGTTCGTATCATAGTTTGGTTCACCTGCTTTCAGCTCTCAGCCCTGCAAATTTGAACCACTCTTGAGCGGATACATTTTAAATGCATTGTTTTCGCAAGGTTTTTTTTTAGAATATTTTATCTAGATTCTCCTGTTTAATATTTTTTTTTTTTGCACAGAAAACTCATGAGAAAATCTGTAACCTGCGTGACTATGATGGAATACCTCCACAAAATCACCAATACATCATTCAACCGAAAACGCCCTAGCTTCGGGGGTGTAATTCACCTAAGTCAGCCCTTTCGGTGTCAGTGTCAGCGCCACAACATTGGTGTTCGCCAACAAATCTATTTGCTGATCTGTGAAAAGTGCAGATAGAGCACGACTTAAGCGCTATGAAGATGCACAACAGTACACCCAACTAGTAAATATCGAAGCCACAGACGAATGTCGATCCTGTGGCACGAATCGGAACGCTGCGGAAGGCTTGCTAAAACGGGGGGAGGGTTGCCAAAAAACCCAAATCCTGCGGCAAAGAGTGCAACGGCCTGCAGGACTTGCTGGAGGATCCTGATGCCTGGTGTGTTCCGGAATGATCTAGCTCTCGGGTTGTTTCGCCTGTGGAGATGGTACAGCATGTAAACACTATGATTTTGTAGACACCATCATTATAGTGGAGTCGGGTTTCACGGTGGTCCTTTTCTTCAATACATAATTTTGAAATTGAAAATTAGTAATGAAATTGTGAAGGAAGGACTATTATTCATTTTTTTATTAACATTCTCGTTTTTGAACACACCGCAAAAAATTGTCACACTCTGCACTGTAAGCATTTGCATAAATGATATCGGGCTTGCTGCAGTCGGCAAGAAGAAGGGGCGAATTGTTGTTGTGCGGGTGGCCAAATTGAGTGGGCTTGTTCTATGGGTCAGTTAGTCGTCGGTGTCGTTTGCATTTTGCCAATGGAAGTGGCACCACTAGCATGAAGGGTGGCACTGCACACTACAAATTCGATGCCAAGATTAGGGTCATGCCATGGCCACAGCAGTAGCTGCAGTAATGGGGCAGAATGAGGGGGCAGCTTTTGTTGATGGTACAAAGTGCGGCTGGTGCTGGAAAATCATGATGTAACTATCGGAAAATTGAGTGGTGAGAATGTCACGTGTACGCAGGCGATAAGGAGTGCCTTTGAGGGATAATAATTTATACTGTGAATTCTCCTGGTTATATTGGATGTTACATAAACCCGTTGTTGCAGTGATTCTATTCTAAGTTGAGGATGATATCCGGCAGAACTTAAGTCACAACATATGTTTCCAGGTTTAGCGTTGGCTCTTAGACGTTGCTAAGGTGTGGAAAGGTCAATACTTTTAGTATTTTTAGATTTTCATCATTATGTTGACATCAATATCCAAGAGTTGCCCTGAAGTTTTATTTCACTCATTTGAAGCTCACTCACACATCACCTGAAGTGTATTTAAAGAAACCTTTCCTTTTTTCCCAAAGCTCACAAGCAGTTAAAAATAAATCCTCTGTTGACACTCTGTGTCGACGTCGTCGTCCTTGATGAAGATACACAAAGTACAAACAAACACACATACAAGCCTCAAGCTCGGTGCCGGAAGTTCTGTTCTGTTCATAAACACAGAGCGAGCTGGACGCAAACACCTTGAAGCAAACTTCTCTCAATGGTTTCACCAAGGACCACCACAACGTATCTGCGTCCTGTTTCGTTCTTTTTCCCTACGAGCACACACATTTATGAAAGGGAACACCCTTCAGGACAGTGTTTTGACTAGGATGGCAATGCTCTTGAATCCGTACCTCATACACAGCTGTGTTTATGTGTGTGTGTGTTTGCTGTCATCACACAGCTATTTAATGAATCCGGCCAAACAAATAAACAACATTCCCTATCGGAGGATTCGCTTGAGGGTAGATAGAAAGGGAAAAGGGGGAAAGAGTGTCCTCATAAGGACTCACAATCCCGACATCACCGAGTGGAAATCCCTTCTTTTTCAGCAAAATCACTTCCAGGTACGAAAACGAAACCGTGCTGTGACGTCGGAGTGCTCCAATTCATCCCGATACATAGAGCTGCGGAGACAAGTGACCTTTTTCATCTGCTCAAGTGATGTAAAGCGTAGCACACAGCATCTTTTTATCTGCAACTAAGTCAAACTCCATTTCTAGGGTATGTTTTTTGTTGCCGTCTGGTGACATAAACTGCGGTGCACGGAGAAATGTCACCATGCTGTAACTTTAGTTTGCATTAAAAATTTGTAAAAAATGTGTGAAAAATAGTAAATAACCTTTTTCCAGTGTTATTCCTCTTTTGAGACTACATTTTGTTAATATTACACAGTTACAAAAATCTGGGATGGGGTAAAAAAAAGTGTAGTTTTAAAGGTTAAACTGGTGGTCATCAGACTTTTCGCATTATTTAAGGGACCGTAGTGTAGGGGTAAGCGTGATTGCCTCTCACCCAGTCGGCCTGGGTTCGATCCCAGACGGTCCCGGTGGCATTTTTCGAGACGAGATTTGTCTGATCACGCCTTCCGTCGGAAGGGAAGTAAATGTTGGTCCCGGACTAACCTAAAAAAAGGTTAGGTCGTTAGCTCAGTCCAGGTGTAGGAGTCGTCTCCCTGGGTCCTGTCTCGGTGGAGTCGCTGGTAGGCAGTTGGACTAAGAATCCAAAGGTCGTCAGTTCGAATCCCGGGGTGGATGGAAGCTAGAGTGTAAAAAGAGGTTTGCAATTGCCTCAACAATCAAGCCTTCGAACACCTAGTTTCGAGTAGGAATCTCGCAATCGAGAACGCCAAGGCAATGCTGTAGAGCGAATAATTTGATTTTGATTTTGACAAAGAACTTTGTCCTAAGGTTTCTATACGTGGTGTCAATCCAAAATTTTCGCGAAGCGAAAACGTTACGTGACGAATTCCCCTCTCGGCAAATTTCCCCTCTTTTTGGTGCACGCCGGTTGGATGAACGAACGTTTCCCAATCAGTCAATCGAGAGACGTGAGATTGATGTATCTAAAATCACCCCCACTCCACCTCATAATTTTCGGATCGTCGACGATCCAACAAAACTCGGCTCGGTCGGTCCCGAAAATTCATTCTATTGCTGGACGTCGACGAGAACACATCAGAAGCAGATGGCCTGGTGGCCCGGTAGCAGACGGCCTGGAGGTCTGGGAGCAGATGGCTTGGAGGCAAGGACCAGCTAAGACATGGCAGTCGCGGGAGTCGATCATTGGAACTGGCCACCACCTGGACTGGAGTGGCCGGAGGCCCCAGGGATGTTCCGATGGGGGGACATTTTCCGGACCGTAAGAGTTGGGGCAATATGGGTATCAAACTTTATGGTTTTTGATACCGGACATGAAATTTGACATTTTGGCAGTAGTGGCCACAATCCGGAGTGGCCGGAGGCCCCGCGGATGTTCCGATGGGGGGACATTTGCTGGACCGTAAGAGTTGGGGCAATATGGGTATCAAACTTTATGGTTTTTGATACTGGACATGAAATTTGACATTTTGGCAGTAGTGGCCACAATCCGGAGTGGCCGAAGGCCCCGCGGATGTTCCGATGGGGGGACATTTGCCGGACCGTAAGAGTTGGGGCAATATGGGTATCAAACTTTATGGTTTTTGCTACTGGACATAAAATTTGACATTTCGGCAGTAGTGGCCACAATCCGGAGTGGCCGGAGGCCCCGCGGATGTTCCGATGGGGGGACATTTGCTGGACCGTAAGAGTTGGGGCAATATGGGTATCAAACTTTATGGTTTTTGATACTGGACATGAAATTTAACATTTCTGCAGTAGTGGCCACAATCCGGAGTGGCCGGAGGCCCCGCGGATGTTCCGATGGGGGGACATTTGCCGGACCGTAAGAGTTGGGGCAATATGGGTATCAAACTTTATGGTTTTTGATACTGGATATGAAATTTGACATTTCGGCAGTAGTGGCCACAATCCGGAGTGGCCGGAGGCCCCACGGATGTTCCGATGGGGGGACATTTGCTGAACCATAAGAGTAGGGGCAATATGGGTATTAAACTTTAGGATTTTTGATACTGGATATGAAATTTGACATTTCGGCAGTAGTGGCCACAATCCGGAGTGGCCGGAGGCCCCGCGGATGTTCCGATGGGGGGACATTTGCTGGACCGTAAGAGTTGGGGCAATATGGGTATCAAACTTTATGGTTTTTGATACTGGACATGAAATTTAACATTTCTGCAGTAGTGGCCACAATCCGGAGTGGCCGGAGGCCCCGCGGATGTTCCGATGGGGGGACATTTGCTGGACCGTAAGAGTTGGGGCAATATGGGTATCAAACATTATGGTTTTTGATACTGGATATGAAATTTGACATTTCGGCAGTAGTGGCCACAATCCGGAGTGGCCGGAGGCCCCGCGGATGTTCCGATGGGGGGACATTTGCCGAACCATAAGAGTAGGGGCAATATGGGTATTAAACTTTAGGGTTTTTGATACTGGATATGAAATTTTACATTTCGGCAGTAGTGGCCACAATCCGGAGTGGCCGGAGGCCCCGCGGATGTTCCGATGGGGGGACATCTGCTGGACCGTAAGAGTTGGGGCAATATGGGTATCAAACTTTATGGTTTTTGATACCGGACATGAAATTTGACATTTCGGCAGTAGTGGCCACAATCCGGAGTGGCCGGAGGCCCCGGGGATGTTCCGATGGGGGGACATTTGCCGAACCATAAGAGTTGGGGCAATATGGGTATCAAACTTTATGGTTTTTGATACTGGATATGAAATTTGACATTTCGGCAGTAGTGGCCACAATCCGGAGTGGCCAGAGGCCCCGCGGATGTTCCGATGGGGGGACATTTGCCGAACCATAAGAGTTGGGGCAATATGGATATTAAACTTTAGGGTTTTTGATACCGGATATGAAATTTGACATTTCGGCAGTAGTGGCCACAATCCGGAGTGGCCGGAGGCCCCACGGATGTTCCGATGGGGGGACATTTGCCGAACCATAAGAGTAGGGGCAACATGGGTATTAAACTTTAGGGTTTTTGATACTGGATATGAAATTTGACATTTCGGCAGTAGTGGCCACAATCCGGAGTGGCCGGAGGCCCCGCGGATGTTCCGATGGGGGGACATTTGCTGGACCGTAAGAGTTGGGGCAATATGGGTATCAAACATTATGGTTTTTGATACTGGACATGAAATTTGACATTTCGGCAGTAGTGGCCATAAACCGGAGTGGCTGGAGGCCAGGGGATGTTCCGAGGGGGGGGGGACATTTGCCGAACCATAAGAGTAGGGGCAATATGGGTATCAAACTTTATGGTAATTATGAATCTAGTGAATCTTGGGAAATTTGGACCAGACAATGTAATCGAAAATTTCAACAACCATCTTGCAAAGTTCTTTGTCATACTGGTCATGTGTAACATAACCACCTGCACCTTTTTTTAAGGGCAAATCATGCCGTTATTTTTTCAATTATTTTTATTTTCAATTGTTCGATAGTTTTGACGAGGAGCGGTCGTGGCTGAATGGTTACGATGTTCGCTTTATAAGCGAATGGTTCTGGGTTTGATACCCATCTGCTCCCAACGAGAAAGTTCTGGACTCATTGAATTACAAAAGCCTTAAAAAACATGCTTGACGAATGTTCCGGGTTGCCGGAACCGGTGGTAACTTTGGACAAATAACCTCACCGGGAACTCATAGTCACAGTTAATGCCCGTAAAATGCAACTGGAAGTAACCCGCTAGATGTTACCGTTTGGGAGATACAGGCCCTTAAAGTCGGGGACTCAGAAGGATTAACGCGTTGAATAACGACGTTGATTAACGACGTTAATTAACGTGCTCCGTTCACGTTCTCGTTAAGATCAACGTAGGCTCCGTTCGCGTTCACGTTTAGGTTAACTTTTAACGATTCCGTTAAGTTAAACGTCGTTAATTTAAACGTTTAACAGCACTGGAATTAATGAAAAAAAAACTTCAAAAACTCACGGCGGGGTTCGATCCCCTGTCCTTAGGATTGGGAAGCAAAATGCTTTCCACTTAACCGTGGAGCCATTGGTAGCTTGAGGAGGAATTAGACTGGTATAGTTGAATCCAAGAATCGGACAAAGAGTCAAATTGAATGCAAGTTGAACATCAGAACTCAAACAAGATTGCATGAAAGATTGCAAGCGCAGTTGAAATTGAATCTAAAAATACCTCGCTTAGCCTGGGCGACTGATAGAATTCATCCAATAAGAGATGAGAAGAACTGAAAGCATTCCCATTAGAAATGGGAACACACGAAGAATTCGAACAACAATGCCAAAGGTCGTTACCACTCGCCTAGGGTGGCTCCTCAGACCATTCACCTTCCCAAAAACCGTCCAACTCCAAGCGAAACTTACTTGAGGATACCGTGGAGATTTTCCCTTAATACTCTTAAAAAGTGGAGCATCAACACTTCCCGTCTTCCACCCCTTCCTTGTCCCTGGTGCGCGGTGGAGATGGGAGCGGCCGGCAATGGACGGCTGCCATGGTGGTGAGAATCTGGTTCAGGTGGAATTGGTTCTATTCCCAATTATCGATTCCTAGGCAACTTGGGCTTAGACAATCATCACATCACATGGCGAAAATCCAGTCTGCAATCCGCTAAAATCACCGTCTCCTAGCGAAGCGAAGCGAATTGTTCAATAGTTTTGAGGGATGAATATGCTTTGAGAAGATTTTTTTTGCAATTTCGTTGTGTAACCATTCAAGTTTCCTGTCATTCTAGAGCGATGAAACAGCCTACTTTTCTCAACTAAAAACGACAGATTCGAATAGACAAACTTTTCAAAACAAATGCTGAAATGTTCTCTTATCCAGCAATGAAATGAATGCTGAAAAACTGAACTTTTCAGTACTTGTTTCGAAAAGTAATTTATAAGAACATTTAACTTAATACTCCATTCAGAGAATGTTTTCGGAACTGCAAAAATGTTGTATGGAACTCGTTGCAAAACTAGATTTTTTCAGCACTCGACGTACTGTCAACTGAGGTGAATTTGGACACATGGGGCGAATTGGGACAGTAGTTTTAACCATGTTAGAGCATAATATTTTGATTTTTCTGGTTGGTTTCGGATAGAACAGACTCAGACCAACAAAATGTGTATATCCATTTCCAAATTAGAAACCTTTAAGTGCTCTAAACACTGCTGTCCTTTTTCAGACTGTTGTCCCGATTCACCCCAGATGACGGTATTTATCTAACTAGGTAAACCTCGTTGGATGAATGTACGACTCGTGCTTAAAAAACTTTCTTTTTGCAACATATTGCATAAACTACTATTCAGGTACTGGGTGTTAATATTTACAAAAAAGTATTTTTAAACTACCGTAAAACGGGGTGACTTTGATAGCCGGGGTGACTTTGATAGGTTAGCGATTTTTCCGCAAAATGAAGAGTACAATTAAAAAACGTAAGGAATGGTTCAGAAACATACTGACCGTGGTAGAGAAGTGTTGTTTTGAAGAGTTTAAAAAGTTAGTTGACTATAGTTACGAAAATGTTAATGAAAGTCATTATTTAAAACTTCTCAAAGTGTCATGATTTTCTCAATGAACATGATTTTGAATTGTAAAACGGAATGCATTTTCGGATTCTTTGGACAATTTTCCACTAAGAGAAGATTAAATAAGTTTGTAAATAATAAATAATATGTGTTTTTGAAACACAGTTAAAAAAATCTTCAAATTTATAGGCATTTTCAGTTGAACAAATTTAATGTAAAATGTTTAAACTTGTGATTCGTGCTTCGAATTCAGTATAAAATGCAATATAAATCAATAATTTTATAAACAAAACTAGTTTTAACAAATTTCAGGCAAAATTCCGACTTTTTAACAATTTGACCTAAAATTTATATGTATTTTGTTAAAAAGCTTATAAACTAAGTTTATTTAACATAAACATTGATTATTTTCTTTCAAACTATATCAGCTTCTTTAGTGATGGTACATTTAACGTAAAAATAAAGTTGGAACATCTTAAATATGATTTTAGCAAGAAAAACTATGACTATCAAAGTCACCCCGGAATTAAAACTAAGAGTTTTTAACGTAACTATTTTTCTAAACACTACTGAAAAAACTTTTTTTCCTAAATAGTGCATGGACTTTGTGTGGCCTACCCCAGTACATGTTTTAAAAATAATAATCATGAGAAAACCCTTACCTGTTGGAAAATATTCTAAAAACAATTTGAAATCCTATCAAAGTCACCCCGGTTTACGGTAATTCAATCATGATCAAAATGACTAACAACGCAGAAAAAAAAAGTTGGATTTGTTTTAAAGTCTTCTCCATTGATGTTTTTTTTTATAAATAAATAAATGCAAAATAAAAAAATTCAAGCCATACAATAATCGACATAACCTTGGAACAAGGCTTGCATTTATAAAAAAAGCAATAAAAAATTGTTTTTTTTTCAGTGATTTTTCTGGGCAGTTATAATCTGTAAGAATATCATCAAGACAATAAAGAAATGCATAAAGAACTAATAAATGCAAATTTGCATTTTTTTATTAATCCAAAGAAATAAAAGTGAAATTTTTGAGAGTGTATGAGATAACATGTCCACATTTCAAGAGTTTTTTTTTTAATTTTTTGTTTGAAAAGGTCCAATAAACTATTGTGTTTCATATGTTTATAGGACATATTCAAAAAAAAAACTCTGGATTATTTTTTCGTACAATTTACTGCTGTTGGCTATCAAATGAT
>NC_051863.1:146491183-146671183 GCF_015732765.1 Culex quinquefasciatus | reverse complement strand
GTGCACGTTTAGGCTCCTTAGCATCCCTTTTTTGAAAGCTTTGAAAGAATAGAATGGCAACGGGGATGTTACAATCTAATGTGTAATAAATGGGTTTCATTTTTGGAAGTCGAAAGATTTAATCAATGCAAACGAGAAATTATAACCATTTCTACTACTCAAAGTGAGAAAATTGAAGCCCAACTTGTGACGAGGGCACGCACCCTTAGGAGTATGTTAACTTTGTACATGAGCAAATTTTGGCCCGGAAAAGTTCATCCATCAATTTCATAGGCCGACGCGCCCGCGCTGAGCGAAATTAAAATAGCGAGGAAAATAAATATATATTTCATCAATCTGTCGCGCCAACAATGATGACGATGTTGTCGATGATGATGATGGTGGGCTGTTGTGGTGACACTGATGACGGATTTGGGTTGGTGGCCGTGGAAGATTGTCCTTGGCCGCACCACTGACAGTGCTCCATAAAAATGGAGGCATCAAATCATAAAAGTGTTGTCACACAACAAAAGCCACTCGCCATACAGCCTTTTTCGGGTGTCGAACAAATATTGGACAGCATAGTAAAACACGTCGCAGTGCGTGACGCGTTCCCGTGGTGATATTGGCCATCGGAGCCACGGCTCAGCGGGGCCTGATGGGCTTAGATTAGCCGCGCTGTAAATTCTAATCAATCTCAATGGAATCAATATCATAAAGAGTTGCTTGAGCTGAGATGTTAGCCGTTGTCATGTCAATTTATATGTGTCGAAAAGGGGTCTGCAAACGGACAGAGTCACTACGCTCAGCTAAAGGGTGCCCCGATTCTCGAGATTTTCAATTTTCTGGGAATCGAGAGTTGAACTTGGTATTTCCTAGGAATTTGTGGTACCCGTTTATAATTTTAATTACAATTTTATAGAACTTTAGAACTAATTTTAATTTTTAGTGACGTTTCATCGTTGATAAAAATTGATAAACCAATTTAGCCCTTATCCAACTGTAAAACAATTACAGATATTTTGTGTGCAAAATTTTAAATACGAATGAAACTACCCAAGTAACATTTTTTCCAGGAGTTCTACAAGAGCTTTTCAAGATAGCTACAGCATAGCAGTTTGGACCGCGGTATTATAAAACTCTCTTCAAGTACTCTTCCAAACTCCTGAAGAAGTTTTGAAGAGAATTTTATCCTACCGTGGTTCAAACTGCCATGCTGTAGCTATCTTGAAGAGCTATTGTAGAACTCCTGGAAAAAAATGTTACTTGGGTATACTTTGGGTGGGCTTTTCGAAAAAAAAAAAAAAATAATCTGAAAACCAAAAGCACTCCACTTTTATGAGATTTTTTGATTTTTAAGTTGAGAAGTCAACTTTTAAGGTGATGTCACGATTTTTTTCGTTCAATTTTTTTTTGAAAATGTTACAAAAAGACTAATGAAAAATGCAACTCAAATAAAAATACTAAAATCATTTAATGAAACTGTTTTTTTAAGTGCTCTAAACATCAATATTTTCAAAAACTTAACATGAAAATCGATTCTCCAGACAATTTTATATAAAAGTCCAAACCTTGTAAAGTTACAGTGGTTTTGAAAATTAAAATGTTGAAAAAATTGGGTTCATGATGGATTTTGGCAATTTTTATATGACAGACTTGATTTTTCAGTCTTGAAAATATTTTTACCGGAAAGCTTGTCCAATTTCCCATAAGATTGTTTTGGACCACTTTCCAAAATAACTCGGTTTTTGATGATTTAAGCAAATTTACTCTTCAGGTTATTATACTACATTGAAATAAATATTATGTTTGCAGTTATAAGCAATGTAATTAGCTTATATCTGTAAGCCCATGCATCAAATTGAAATGTGGTCAAAGACAAACTTATGGGAAATTGGACGAGCATTCTGGTAAAAATATTTTCGAGACTGAAAAATCAAGTCTGTCATATAGAAATTGAAAAAACCATCGAAAAACCTAACTGTATTGAACTTAGGACAATGGTCAATATAGAGACTTTTATGTAAAATTGTCTGGAGAATCGACTTTCGTGTTTGGTTTTTAAAAATATTGGTGTTTAGAGCACTTTTGAAAAAAAACAACTTCAGTAAATGATTTTTGTATTTTTTCAGGTGAGTTGCTTCACTCTGCTCGTGAGTCTCACTTTTTAAAATTGGACTTTTAAACTTAAAAATAAAAATAATCTCATATAAGTGGAGTGTTTTTTTTTCTTTCAGTGCATTTTTTTTCGAAAGCTTATCAAATTTCCTACAAGTCTGTCTTTATCCACTTTTGAAACGATTCAACAACTTCGAGATACAGCATTATTTAAATTACGAAATACAGAAATATTTAAAACACTCACGCCCTTCTCAAATGTCATTATCCAGTGAAACTAGCTCCATATTCACAAACATGGCTTATATATGCCTAGGATATCATGTCTACAAAGTTTCATTGAAATAGGAAAGGGGTCGAGAAAAAAGTACCTAAAAAATTACTGTTTTGGGCTGGAATTGCTCCTTAAAAGAATAAAATTCAAATTCTTATTTATTATCTTGGAGATATACACTCGCCCAATATTTGGATTGGCCTTACAAAAGTTTGACCATTTGGCACTGCACAAGTAGATGTCATACACAAGCTTGCCTATGACTAAGGCTACCAACTCTTGCTGAGCAAAAAACCGTACACTTTGCCGATTTGACACCAGGGTACAGTAGTTGTTCGGTAACTGGCATGAGAACGTAGCCCAGTCACCGAATGCTGCTCGTTAACTGGGCTGAACAAAAAATAACGAGATGACCACCGATGCATAATATTTTCCAGATGAAATATAAAAATAATAGTTACTCTCATTTATTTTCAATACTTATTTTTCATATTTCTTTATTTGTAACTTAAATTAAACAAAAGTTTGTTTTTTTTTTTATTTATTGAATATGATTTATGCATCCATTAACCCCTCGGTCATTTTGGTTTGTTTTGATTATTTGGCGTATGTCTGCTTTTTAACTGGCTTTTTAACGGTCCAGTTATCGAGCGCCCAGTTACCGAACAACTACTGTATAACAAAAACTGTCAAGGAATTATTTTGATAAATAAAATTAAATAAAATGGAGAACTACAAATATAAAACTGTGTCGTTTTTACAGCTCACAAATTTCACAAAATGCTATCACAGTGCTTATGACTTGCACGTTTAAAAGTATTCATAAAATAAATCGTTATTTAAATGAAATCATTATGGTCTTCATTTTTTTTTTTGAACGTTTAAAAGTTTACGAAATGTCAAGTTTGCTTTTACGAATGATATCGTTCTCAGTGTTTTCACGAACACTTTTCCAGGGTTTTTTTTATTGAAAAGGTTGTATAACATGTGAAACAAAGTAGTTTATAGGACCTTTAAAAAAACTCTAGATTTGTTAGTTCAAATGTTCAAAAGTTTTCACAAGTTTTAGAAAGCCTTTGGATCTTTTAATGGATAAATATATGTAATGTATAAATAACAAAAGCTTTGACCAAATCGAAAAAGTAAATCAATGTTCCAAAATTGTTAAATTCTCTACAAAAATTCCGGCCTATTAAAAACCCGCGAAGAGGGTCGAAAATCCGTATGGTATGGAAAAAATCCGTACAGTTGGTAGCCTTACCTATGACTGAACATATTTTTTTTCGAAATTATCTGAAAATTGTCTATTAATTTCCTTCTCATAAAAGCCTCGGTAAAAAGGTGAAAATGAGGTTTCCTGAGCATTACCAAAAGAGCTTCAAAATCAAATCAAAATCAAATTTTTCGCTCTACAGCATTGCCTTGGCGTTCTCGATTGCGAGATTCCTACTCGAAACTAGGTGTCCGAAACGCTTGATTGTTGAGGCAATTGCAAACCTCTTTTTACACCTTAGCTTCCATCCACCCCGGGATTCGCACTGACGACCTTTGGATTGATAGTTCAACTGCCTACCAGCGACTCCACCGAGACAGGACCCAGGGAGACGACTCCTACTCCTGGACTGAGCTATCGACCTAACCCTTTACCGGGGCCAACATTTACTTCCCCATCCGACGGAAGGCGTGGTCAGACAAATCTCGTCTCGAAAAATGCCACCGGGACCGTCTGGGATCGAACACAAGCCGACTGGGTGAGAGGCAAACACGCTTACTCCTACACCACGATCCCGTACGTTTAAATTCATTACCTCAATTTTCAATGGAAAAGTTCATGAAGGGACCATCCATAAACCACGTGGACACTTTAGGGGGTATGGCGATTGTCCACGATCCATACAAAAAGTTTTTTTGTATGGACAATTGTCCACGAGGGGGTAACAGATTCCCAAAAAAGTGTCCACGTGGTTTATGGATGGTCCCGAACGAAAATCACATATTTTGGTGCAACAAGCAAACCAAACAAATGATTGTTTAAGATATGATGGGTAACGAATAAGTAAAATATTTTTAAACAATTTACTTAATGAATCTATGATAAATTACTTATAACACGTTCTGAATGATCAAATCAAGTTTTTTTTAAATATGTTGTCTTAGGAAGGCAGTATTACTTTTGAGAACTAACTTGTTTTGTCAAAGGAACGATTGGATGCAGCGCACGTACAACCGTCGAAAAAGAAAATCAAGCAGCATAAAACTCACGCCGATAGACCTAACACGGAAGAATCAGCAAATTCACGATTCCTGATCGGATGCTTTCCACGTGCCTTCGTCAAGTTGCTAGCCGAGGGAGCAGCAAATATTCATATATATATTTTTGTTACGGGCTGATTCTCACCTTTGCAATTCTCACGACATACAACTTCCTGCGGGAGGGATGCACGTGGCAAATTGGCACCCGGAAAAGCACGAATCACTAGAATTGACGGCCCACGTGTGGCAAACAATGGGATGACGAGAGGGGAGGCGAGGTGGAAAAAACTTTTGGGTGTGGGAGCAACTTTTTCCTCAATCTGGTTTTCGTGAATTGCAAGGTGAGATTCTACGTGCAAATTTGTGTTGCCTGCTTTTGGAGGTGCAATGTTCGAAAAATTCACAAGAGTTGATTTTTTTTAATTATTTCAACTTGTTATTTTTTTTTCTAATATCTCGAATAGATTTCATATCATTCACTCTTCTATACAACTTTAAATCAAATTGTTTAAAAATAAAATGCAATCATGAAGTGATAAACTTATTTAAAAAAGACTTCATTTTTGCTTCATTATACATAATAAATTTCCCTAGTTCCCAGAGCAAAAAAATATACGTAATTTTCCTCCTATGTGCACTGCTTTCTGCGATGATTTTCGGTTCGCAAGCTTCTAACTCACGACACAAGATGACATAAAGTGGAGCAGCGCACCACGTAGCGGTGGGGGAAATGCCGAAACAAATTTGATAAATTTTCGAGGCCTCGATCCCTAGCCTAGGCCCTAAGCCCGAGAAGGATGGCGGCAGTCACATATTTTTATGCTAATTCCCCTGTGTTGCGTCTTAAGCCATATCACGTTCAGCGGCACAACGCACAACAATTGGCGGCCGGATTTTCCTTCGTTCTTTTCGCTCTTTTCACTTTCAGGGAGCTTTTCCCACCCATCCGGTTGTTGTTGTTGTTTTTGGTGCTTTAGATGCTTCAAGTTTGGTTTCCCTGGCCTTGGTTTGATGTATGGACTCTCGGTTTGCTGGATTTTCTCAGTGTTTCACTGTGTTGCGTCGATTTCGCTTAAATTTCAGCTTTATCCTCGTCTGGCTCCAGTGAGAGTGTGAGGATATTCTTAGCTCTTGGCTAGGGCTGTCTTGGCTGTTGTGTATTTTGAAAGCAAATTTGGAATATTTGTAAGTTGTAACAATTAATTAGTGATTTTTTATAGAGGGGAAGTAAAAATTGCCAGAAATTCATTTCTTGGTGTCAAATTAAGCTATAGGATGTTTTCACATTTAAAACAATCAGGAAAACCAGAATTTGTTACTATTGCCATCGGGCCTTTTCGAAAATTAAAGTCGTCATAACTTTTGCTATAGAAGTGGTACGACTATTTTGAAAAAAATAAAAATAAAAAGTAAACTTCATAACGGTGCACTTTATCAAAATTTCACTGAAGTACTTTTTGATTGCAAATTCAATTATACATTGAAAAATGAAAAATGAAAAACATAATTATTGATTCAAAAATTCATAACAAGGTCAAAAAAAAAATGCAGCACTGAAACATATATGAAAATAAAATAATAGTGTTTTTTTCAAATTCAGTTTAGTGACAAAAAGAGAAATTAAAATCACAAAAAAAAATTTAAAAAATGTATCATTTTTTTCAGTATAGTTCTTATTTATACCTACAACTTTGCCGAAGACACCAAATCAATCAAATTTTTTCTCAAGAGATGTAGATTTTTGATTTTTATATCATTTTTTGTATGGATAGATGCCAAATTTGTATGGAAAATTATATGGACAAATTAATGATGCAAAATTGCTTTTTTGGGCATACCGAAGGCATCAACAAAAGAGTTTTAGCTGGATTCAAAAATACAAAAACAAAAATTAAAAAAAAAGACAGATTTCATAGAGAATTGCGCATATCATCTATGCGCAATTCTCTATGAAATCTGTCTTTTGTTGTCAATTTGTTTTTTTTTTTCTTTAAGCCGTTGTATCTCAGCAAGCTGAGGTTTAATCTTCAATGTCTCTAAGACAATTCTAGATTTTCTGAAAATTAAAAAAAAAATGCAATCAATTCGTTTAACTCAAACATTCGGTAGCTATACCTTGAAATCGGGGCACTTTATCATAAAAACATTGAAGTTCTTTTCAATTGAAAATTCAAAACATGAGCAGTTATCTACGAAGTCGGCAGATTTCGAAACTTGTAATTTTTTGTATTATTTGATATGGCTCAAACTTTGTGGGGGCCTTTTGTGTCATTGGTTCACCCATTCAAGTCTCCATCCAATTTTGGCAGCTGCCCATACAAAAATGGTACGTGAATATTAAAAAATCTGAAACTTTTGAGTGAATATTCTGATCAATTTTGTGTCTTTGGCAAAGTGGGAGGTATTGTTGAGGATTATTGAGAAAAAAATAGGTACACGACAAAAAAATAGCTTGCCATTTTTTCAATTAACTTTTTTTCACTTAAACTCAATTTCACAAAATACGTATTATTTTTATTTTCGAGATTTTTTTCATATGTTTAAGGGGACAAAACCGGCAATTTTTGAGCTATAGAGAAGTATGGTCACAAAATCCGCCGCTGAGTTATGAATTTTCGAGAAAAAAGTGATTTTTGAAAAAATTGAAATTCTATACAAAACAAATTTGACTTAACTTTTTTATGAAAAATTGAATTTGGTTGAGTGAAATGAGCAGTTCTCTCAGATTTCGGTCATTCGATTTTTTTTTGTATTTTTTAATCCGACTGAAACCTTTTTGGTGCTTTCAGTATGCCCAAAGAAGCCATTTTGCATCATTACTTTGTCCAATGTCCATTGTCCATATAATTTTCCATACAAATTTGGCAGTTGGCCATACAAAAATGATGCATGAAAATTCAAAAATCTGTATCTTTTGAAGGAATTTTTTGATCGATTTGGTGTCTTCAGCAAAGTTGTAGGAATGGATATGGACTACACTGAAAAAAAATTATACACGGTAAAAAAATTGGTGATTTTTTATTAAACTTTTTGTCACTAAAACTTGATTTGCAAAAAACACTATTTTATTTTTTTTTATTTTTTGATATGTTTTAGAGGACATCAAATGCCAACTTTTCAGAAATTTCCAGGTTGTTCAAACAATATTTGAGCGAGTTATGAATTTTTGAATCAATACAGATTTTTTCACAAAATCGAATAATTGGTCGCAAAAAATTTTCAACTTCATTTTCCGATGTAAAATCAAATTTGCAATCAATAAGTACTTCAGTGAAATTTTGTTAAAGTGCACCGTTTTCATGTTAAATCCATTTTCAGGTTACTTTTTTTTTTAAATAATCGCAGTTTTTTCATTTTTTTTAAATTAGTGCACATGTTTGCCCACCATTGAAAAAAAATATTTTTGAAAAGCTGAGAAAATTCTTTATATTTTGCATTTTTGAAATTTGTTGATACGACCCTTAGTTGCTGAGATATTGCCATGCAGAGGTTTCAAAACAGGAAAATTGATGTTTTCTAAGTCTCACCCAAACAACACACCATTTTCTAATGTCAATATCTCAGCAGCTTATGGTCCGATTTTCAATGTTAAAATATGAATCATTCGTGAAATTTTCCGATCTTTTCGAAAACAATATTTTCAATTTTTTAATACAAAGACTAACATTTTAAAAGGGCGTAATATTGAATGTTTGGCCCTTGTGAAATGTTAGTCTTGGTTAGTTAGACTAACAAGCAAACATGTAAAAAACGAAAATATTGGCACTACCCGGGCAGACGGTAATAACAAAATTCATGCCATTTCAATAACAAATTCTGTTAAAATAACAGAAAGTGTTATGGAATCTTCCTGAAAAGTCCATTTTTGCATAAGGGTTCAATAACAGTTTATGTAATCATAACAAAATTTGTTATTGGTCTGATATTGGTTGAAAGCCAACAAAACTTTGGAATAACATTTTTTGTTATGAAAGAATAACTCCAACTGTTATTGGGAAGATCGGATTAGTTGTTAAAATAACAAAAATTAATAACAAAGATTTGTTCGAAGAATAACTAAAAGTGTTATTAGCCCGTTATAACAATAACAATCCAATAACAAAAAAATCATAACGACGAATAACAAATCTTGTTATAAATAACGTAAAATGTTATTGGCCTGGTATTTTCAAATATCAAGAAACGTTATTCCCACGTTATTACCGTCTGTTCGGGTACGCCCCCCGGGGCATGGCCTTCCTCTAACGTGGTATTTCTGCTCCAGCGCCTCTGACGAGACAGGGCAAACATGTGCACTAATTTAAAAAAATGAAAAACTGCGATAATTTTCAAAAAAGTCACCTAAAAATGGATTTAACATGAATACGGTGCACTTTATCAAAATTTCACTAAAGTACTTTTTGATTGCAAATTTGATTTCACATCGAAAAATGAAGTTGTAAAATTTTTGCGACCAATTTTTCGATTTTTTGAAAAAATCAGTATTGATTCAAAAACTCATAACTCGCTCAAAGATTTTTTGCACAACCTGGAAATTTCTGAAAAGTTGGCATTTGATGTCCTCTAAAACATATAAAAAAAATATATAGTGTTTTTTTTTTTTTGCAAATCAAGTTTTAGTGACAAAAAGTTAAATAAAAAATCACCAATTTTTTTTACCATGTATATTTTTTTTAGAGTAGTCCATATCTACAACAACCTACAACTTTGCTGAAAACACCAAATCGATCAAAAAATTCCTTCAAAAGATACAGATTTTTGAATTTTCATGCATCATTTTTGTATGGCCAGCTGCCAAATTTGTATGGAAAATTATATGGACAAACTAATGATGCAAAATGGTTTCTTTGGACATACCGAGTGCACCAAAAAAGTTTCAGCCGGATTAAAAAATACAAAAATTAAAATTCAAAAAAATCGATTTCGTAGAGAACTGCTCAAATGTGTCAGTATTATTATCAGAAGCCGAAGCTGGTCAAACATTTTTTTTTTCATGTCAAAATAACATTTTATAATTGCTTATACCTTTTTGGTATCGGGTTTTACCGATTTGGTATGTTCTACAAAGTTGTTGAGCCTTAAATTTCGGATGAAAATAACGCACCTTACAGACCAAAAAGTAAGAAAATTGAGTTTTTATACATTTTGTCGATTTTTCCCATACAAACTTTACCTTCGAGTTTCAATGGGAAAATTCTGGGCATTCTTATGGTCAGCTGCCAAAATTGTATGTAGACAAAGTTTTACCAAAACAAAAAAAAATAAAACCAAAAAACTAAAATGGTCGAAATCGGTCAAATTCATATTGATATGGGTGAGTTGTTTTGACTGTTCATTTTGACTACGAGTTCCTCGAAAGTTTTTTTGGGTACTTCTCAATTCTCATCGGACTTAGAATAGAACTCTCTGCACTCTAAGTTTATCAGTTACCAAAAAGAACATGATTCATGTTCCATGAAGACACCTCAGGGTGGACATCTCTCACGATAGGGAGATGACAGTCGCGACCACCGACGACGATTGTGCAAGCCGAAAGTGAAACTGTTAAAAATGAAACTCCCTTAGAAAGCTTCCAACGAAAAAAAAAAAAAAAAAACTTAATCCTTGAATGAACATTATATGGGGCGGAAAATGAAAGGATTTTCATCTGTTTGGATGTTTTTTTTTTCCTTCTGCGAAATGCACCAGCAACGAATGTTGTTCCTCGCTTCCTCTCTCTGAAAAACAGGACAGCACCCATTCAGAGTTTCCACATTCAGGGTCACACTGTGCCGGAGGCGACACTTGGCATGGGGACAGAAAGGGAGTCTCCGGTGATTCTCCGTGCATTCACTCATTCAGAAGAGGGGGGCACTTTAATATTCCCTTTGAAGCGATTAAACTCACACTGAGACGGGAGCGTAGGTGGACTAGTTTTTGTCCGGGTTCAGCAACAGAGTTGATTCATGAGTTTTGTTTCAACGTGGGGCGGAATGCAGTAGCTTGAATTTGAAGTGAAACATTGCGGTGCGCAAGTGGTGTTACTGGGAAATTACGAGTGTTGCAAATGTTTGAATATGGTTTGAATGAAAGCTGAACTCATTTCTGGTCGAAATGTGATCGCCTTAAGCTGTTTAAGTTGTGTTCCTGAAATAAAAGTACTATTTATCTAGGTACAATTGACGAGTTGAAGATGGTGCAATACTGTAACTCCTTTTTAATTACTTGTTATTTAAGCAATACTTCTAACTTTATCGTTCCCCAGTGTCATCTAATGAATCCAGCATTCTTCGTGATAGTTTTACTGCCTAGCACGTAATGACTTTTGTGACTTTTCACTCCCTCCTGAAAACCCCAATTCCATTCCGGTCTCAACGGACAACCACCCGGAGAATCGGTCGTTATCGCAAAAATGTGACCACAGCCAAGGGAATAGTTTTATCACGTGATTGTCTGCTACTGCTGGCTGCCAAAAATGGTTCCTTCACGATTCGCTTCACATCCACATCCGGGACCACATTCGTCTAATGCCCTCATTTGAATCGGGGGTCTACCGAACGACACATCCGCACACTGCACCTTCATCCGGGTCGAACCGACTAATTTTGTCATGGTCAATTCCAGTTTTGGCATCACCACCGGCGTCGTTCGAAATTTTCTTTTACGATCATGTCGTTCTTTGCTTTGTCTCCTGGGGGTAGAGGGAGGAAAGAGCAGCTACTTTGTGGACATAAAACGCACTGACCGGTCTGCCATAGATCGTACAGTCGTGAAATAAAAGCCAACGTGCGTAACGGCCAGTCGGCTAGCCGGGAGTAGTTGCCAGCAAAGTGGCATTTGGTAGACAGGGTTGCCAGAACATCCTAGTACAAAAAATTTCTTAAAATTACGAAAATTTGAATGTTCTGACGAATGATTCCATCCGAAAAAAATTTACTCAAAGGAATATAATATAAAAACAATCAGTTTGGCAACCCTGCCAGAAACAGTAAACTCCAGCTTCCGGAGCGTGACAGTAATCGTTCCCAACTTCAGGAAAACCACTTTCCTCGCAAGCAAACACATATCACTTCGCTTCGGTGGACGGTCAGTACCGGGAATCAGAAAAGCATTGTTTTTTTTTGCGTCAACGTGGACCACCTTTGGGAAATTGAGCCAAAGCGGCATCGAAACGTTCCTGCGGTATCATGAAGTGTGGACTAGGCCTAGTTTTAGTTTCGGATTGAAGTTGTTTGTAGTTTTTTGTTGTTCATCATTGGCGTATCAAATGTTGCACAATGTAAATGAAAAAACGAAAAAAATGTAAATGAGTGATATTTTAAAAACACAAAAACTGATCATAAAATGTCGAATGGCCAACTTTAAGCATGTCATCGATTAAACCATACACCCTGAAACCGATGCAATCGCACGTAAAATCCTGAATATTAATTGTGTTGACGCAGATGCAAGCCACAAACACGACTAATTAATGACGTTCAAATGTTGATTTTAGACTGAAATCCAAGCGCGTGGTTAATCCCACAAATGTGCCTTCCCGCGAACGTGCTGGATCAAAGGATTTGGCCGAGCCTGGCGAGTTGCAATTTTTTTTTCACCGACCATGACTTGTGAAGCGAATTGGCAATTCATCGGGACAAAATCGCATTTAAATGAGCGGATATCGGCACAAACGCACACAAAAAAATCATACAGCCGGATAATCATGTGAAATAATTGAATGAATTCCAGCTGAGTGCGTGCAGTGATAAAATAAATAGTGGGATGCTTTTTGCCATTCGATTCAGGATTTAATATTAAAGTTGTTTGAGCCAGTCTCAAAACGAAAATTGATTACAAACTAACCATTAAATTAAATGTCAAACATCTGCAAAGGCCCAATTTACAGTTTCATAGTTGTTGATGAAAATATATTGTTAACCTGTTTAAAAACAGTCTTAATCAATTTGGGTATTATTGCAAGCACATGCATCTTGCTAATCAAATTAATGTTACTAGAAACATCAATTTTAAAAAAATAGTTTTGTTCATTTAATTCCAAAAATATTTTCGACGAGCTATTCACAATATTTATAATACGAAAAACAATCCAAGATTTTTCTGCACGAGTTGTACATTTATCCAACGAGGTATACCAAGTTGGATAAATACGGCGAATGTTGAATAAATCAAGTTTTGCAACAAGTTGCTAACATTTTTTTTTTTGCAATTCCGAAAAACGCTTCTTGAATTGAATTTTATGTCAAACATTCATGTGTTTAGTCAATTTACCGTTCAAAACATTTTTTTTTTGGAAAAATGTTACTTTTCGATACTAGTGTTGAAAAGTTCAACTTTTCGGCACCCATTTCAGTGCTGAAAGGTAGAACTCTTCAGCACTGGTATTGAAAGGTATAAATTTTCCAGGTAGGCCGTTTCGTTTCTCCAAAAGGACAGGAAAAGGTGACAGTTTCACAGCGGAATTGCAACCATAAATATTTAATAATTTTTGTTGTACTTTTTTTTAACATACAGTGGACTCTCTGGCTGTCGAACTTCTCGATATCAATATTGCTCCAGCCGTCAATAAAATTTTCAGTCCCTTCAAGAAGACTGCTTTGATTTTGCGCTCTGTAATTTGATAACTCCCTCTTTCGACGGTGCCTTCAATATCGACAACGAGAGAGTCCACTGTATATTCAATTTGTCGCGCTTTCTCTGATTCGTTTGTTATAATCTTTTTAAATTTTAAATTAAATTAAAAATAAAAACAAGATTTAAGTGTGGGTGTGCCTGGCCAAAATTATAAATAAAGCTTAAATTTGCTTCAACATCTAGAAAGACTTTTAAAGGTAAATATAACTTTTCTTGATAGTGTTTTTCCTTTTTCTTCAAAATAAAAAATAAAAAATAAAAAGTATAAACAATATCTGCAACAAAATCTGTCAATTTTATTTATTTTATTTTTTGCTAATAAATTTTCAATTTTCACACAAACCATCAAATCAAATTTTGAACGTCCGTGAAACTGTCTCACGGGGCGTCGAAAAAATCGTTAATATTGTTTAATGGTCTGATTAAACCCTCTGCAACCCAAGCCCACCTTTCGACGGGCTTTGATCTAAAAAATCGCAAAAAAATAATTTTTCAAGCAATTTTTGGTCTAAAAAAGCATTGAAAACAAGAACTTTTGAAATTTTAGAAAATTTTAGAGTTAAAAGCTTTAAGTTTTATGTGGCTTTGCCAATGTTTTAAAAATGTATTTTTTCAGGGGTCAACTTTGGCTGTGTTTTTTTACTAACATTTCCAATATTTTTGGTGAAAAGGAGTATGTAGTAATTTTTGTAGTGTCACAGATCATGCCTCTACAAATTTATTTTCAATTTGAATGATGATGGTGTGATTCTATAGCAGATAATGTGAAAAATAAGCAAATAATTGGAAAAGTAATAACAGGAGGTCGTAGAGTAGGCCAAATACTACCAAAAACAAACATAAACTAAACAAGATAAATGCAAAATTAAAATACTTAAAATAAAACAAGAAAAACATAAAACAAGAGAAGAAAAGTTTTTCGTAAAACAACAAAATTCATTTAATCATTAACGTTTGAATCATTTGGTAGAATTCACCTTCAAAATAAATAAGTTTTTGCAATGAATGAAAGTATGATTTGAGTCAGTTTTCAAAGCTAAGCTAATTACGTCTGCCGATTATGATCCGATCGATCTTTTTTAGTTCCTTGAAGTTGCTCACACACTTTAATTATTTTATTATATTATGTTGATAAACAAAGAGGTAAAACATTTGAATAAGACAAAGCAAACAAGTAGCCAAAATTCATAAATATTGTAATTTTGTTCAGTATAAAAAACTTCAATCATCCCAACCTTAGGATTTTGTGATAATTTGATGATTCCGTTTTGTTTATTCGACTGATTATTATTTACTTCATTTAGATCTTCATAGTTTTCTTTTTTTGTTAATGTTAAAATTCTACAGATCTACAAGAGGTTTAAATCACGCGTTTCAATAGATAATTTATAAAATTCACATAAAAAGGCTATGTGGATTAATTATTTGTTGAAAATCTAGTACATAAGCATCGATATAAAAAAAAACCTTTCACGAGATGTCACAAACATTTTAGCATGATTTAAAAATATTTTGCAAAGAAATATTCAATTTTTTGATGTTTAGATATTTTGGAAACAAATGATTGCAAAACAACTGGAATGGTAAATATTGCACTTTAAATCTCTTTGTTCGTTAGAATATTGAAAGCATGGCTTGAAATTCCAATTTTGCAATTTTTTTCCAAAGATTATAATCCTTGACTCTGGTTGCAGTTGGAGGAAAAAGGATGGTAAAAATAAGTAGAGTAGTCATCAATGAGACACGGGGAACAATGATAAAATGGCTCTCACAAGTCGTAGTTTCAACCAATCAGGTTCATTTTTGGGGGCAAGGTGTGTCTACAGGATACACGTCTGCCATAAAAGTGGCTTCGGTTATGGACGCTCCCTTGCAAAGTTATTCATTAATGTTTGATTTTGGGGTGTAGGCTGCCGTTCACACGAAAATTATTATTTCTTCATATTTCTTTCAACGTTCCATAAGGAACGAGTTGGGCTACAATGTCCTTTCATAAGGTTTGACCAAAATTAAGAATATACCCAGAATCCAGGTCTGTCTCGTTGTTCCCCATTCTTTTCAGCCCATGGGTAACAATGAGACACTTTGATTTTTCTTCAATAAACTTTTCAAAATCTTTGGAAATCTTTCAAAACATGAATTTAAAGTGGCATATTTATTGAGTTTAAACTTCATTTCACATAAATTTAAAGTTATTTGGTATAAATATATGTATTTTACAAAAGTTAGATACTTTTTAGTATAACTTTTGTTAATTAATGTTTCAAGTTGGCAAATTTTCTTTGAAATGATTGATTTTTATAGGGTGTCTCATTGTTCCCCACCTGTCACATTGTTCCTGCCAAGTGCGTCTACAATGAGACAGTTGAATAGCTCTGGCTGTAGACATCAGATCGATCTAATATTTTGGTCAATGCTAGAACACTTTGATAGAAAGAAAATGTAACAAAATGCTCATTAAAAAATGCAGATGAAAAAAAATCATTGAAAGTTGAAAACCAAAAGTGTCTCATTGATGACTACGCTACCCTAAAAATATAAAATACAATTAATTAATTCAGCATTTAACAAATAAAGCGTTCTGAAATGCTTTGTAAAGAAATTGCTTTACAGTTGTTTTGTTATTTTTAGTTTAAAACAAATCTTATCTTAGTTTCGACGAAAAAACTGTTTTTTAGATGAAAAACACTTTTTTACTGGTTTAATCCTGCTTATATCAAAAACTTTTAAGCTGATTTCACGTTTATTTAAATTGACATTTTACCTTCTGACTTTTGAGCCTACATTGACATAATTTTGAAAAATATTGAGTTTTTTTTTATTTAATTTTTGCCACTCTCCCTATCCTTCAACCTCAGCCAGAGATGAGGGACAAACAACTTTATAGGAATTTGTTTTTTGTCTACAAAAAAAGAACCTCCTTTAAATTCAAAGCAACGCAAGTACAACCTTGAAGTAACATAATTATATCGTTGTCCCACTTCTGCCACTGTCCGCACAAAGGTTCCGTAAGGATCCCGTTTTGTCCACCATTCCACCATTCCCGGCACGGCACAGGTACTTGCCAAGTGCCTAGCCAGCACAATACGACAAGTGAAAGCTTATTCAAATTATCCCACCAGTAATTAGGACACTGGAACACCACCGTCATGAAGCCACTCTCACCCAGGGCCATCTTCAGTCCGTCCGCCCGAAAAAAACGGTCGAAATATTCAAATGTAACGATGATGGAAAAAGTTCCACCTCAAGTTTTCCCACTCTACTCTTCACCAGGACACGTGCGCCTTTCCGCCATTGCAGCAATTCAGCAAACGCTAGATTTTTTTCATTTGGGTCCTTGCCTTAGAATTTTCACCTAGGCAATCACTTGACTTTTCCGGAGCTCGGGCGCGTACGTTTTTCCCGCATCGCGTTGTTATTATTGGGCTCAAACACCCACTTTTGTGCTCCTCAGTCCCCGTTCTCGGGGGTATTTGGTTCTTAATTTCAGATTCTGTCCCTCTTGAGAAAGATTTTTTTTCGATTTTCCTTTCTGTACTTTTTTCTTCTTTCAGATACGAAAGTCCGAAGCCGAATGTTTCGTTCCGTTTGAACGACGGGAATGGGAAGGAAGAAAAAAACTCAATATTTTCCGCCACCGAGCCGAGAAGGACTCTGGTTCTGTTTATTTCGTTTTTATTTGCGTTCAGTTCAATTTCGACCGATCGTGTGCTGCTATAGCCTGAGCCTAGCGGGGAAAAAGTCCACATCGGAGACCGGGAAACATTTACATTTGCTACGTAACACAGAGGGAGCTGGAGAGACTGAAAGCAAAGCAATCGATCATGTAAAAACCAACAAAGAAATGAATAAGTAATAAAAATTTGATTGAAGATTAAGTTGACTTTCGAGTTTGTGTCTTTCTTACGTTGTAGATATTGCCAAGTTTATTGCAAGTGGAAACCGTGGCTTATGGATTACTTAAGTAATATTGTGAGATTGATGCATGTAAAACATTGGAAATTATTTTAAAGAATGCTTAAAAATTGAAAAATTTAAATACTAAATGAAGTAATTCACAACGATCGTTTTTTCTAAATTTAGCAAGGTATGTCTGTATAAAAATGTGATCTAAGACTAAATTGGATAAAATCACTAAATGATATAAATCGACGAGCCTGATCTTCAAACTAAGTCGGTCTTTTAAATACGCATCTTACATTGTTAGACTGGCGTTAAAGTTGTAAAATGGCTCTTGAAATAATTTGCATAACGAGTAACCCCATTTAACACTGCTAGAACATGGTAATATAAAATCTGATAACATGGACAATGTTTCTGTCTGAAAAATGTGTAAGTTTATCAAAAAATAATTCACAAATAAACTTATATTTATTTGTTTTAACAATTGCATGGAAAGAACATAATTTAATTTTATCGAATTTGCAATTCCAAATTTACTATAAAAAATGTGTAATTTTACCAGTTTCCTAGTGCTTTGTTACTTTGTTACAATGTACAGCCTAAAATGAGGTAAAATAACATCAGAAATAAGTTGACATTCATCCATTCAAAATTACACGTTCCAAATAAACACAACTTGGACCTTTGGCACATCTGTTGGGTATAATTTAAATTCTTACATATAATGGTCTAGTTTGTGCTTTTTTGTGAACCTTTCAATTTCTTGTTAAAATAAAAAGAATAATTAATAATCACTTTGATCTCGATTAAACAAACCATACATTTTGTTGAAAAATCAATGATATTGAAAGTATTGACGATCCCGTCAAAATTTTTGCTAAACTGTTTTAAAAATCGTTAAAATTTTTCTAAAGTTGAAAACAGTAAAGATAACCCAAATATATTTTTCAATATTAATTCAAAATCATAAACCATCATTTTTGAGGGAAAAGCCTTATTTTGCACATAAAAATCTTCAGCCTCGGGATTCAAGTCATGACATTTGTTGAAATTGCAAAAATATTGGTGGAAATTAATGTTGCAATTTTTCATTATTATAGTTGAAGCTTACTAAATAAATATATTATGTAATTTTTCAATGATTGTGTTACGATTAAAACAAAAAAAAAAAAAAAGAAATCAGTTGACTAAAAAAGCATTTCCTTATATTTGTGAAATCACACTTGTCTTCAGCATTCGCCCACAAAATGGTCGAACCATCCCTCGATCTAGACCAGACTGTGAATTATAAACTTCTAAAAAAATATAAGCTCTGGCCTTACATGCAGGGATGCCACATGATTTTTTAAAATGTCTGTAAAAAAGTCTGTGTATGCCTGTGCAATTGTCTAAAATTTAAATATATCAATTTACAGTCATAGAAATCCATTAAAAATTGTGTTTTTAAGCATTTGAAGACTAACGAAATAAGTTTCGATTGATATTTTTTACAAAATTTTGATTTAATGAAGTTTTCAAAAAGTCTGTGCACCTCAAAAAATGTCTGACACAAGCTCAAATGTCTGTGAAACACAGACAAATCTGTGTATCTGGCATCCCTGCTTACATGATTGTAATGTTTTTTGAGTCTTTGAAATCGCAGAAATAAGCTATGAATAGTATTTAAAAAAATACTTTTTTAGTTTTAATGATCTTTATAAATTTGATTGCATTCTTTGTTTTTCCAGACAGCCCTCAAGGCTGGTCATTCAAAATGGGTAATATAATTGGGTATGGAAAAAATCACAAATCCTCATCTTTAGAATGATGTACCATCATCACGGGTGACAGGGAGTGAAATTGAGCTTTACAAATTTCAGCTTTTTTGTGTGACCAAATCTCCCAACTAACTGTATTATGAAAAGGTGTATAGGTGTAAAAGGTAAACACAATATTATTTTTGTTTTTTTTTTTTTTTTGATGATTTTGTTAGCCTTAAGTGGACTAAAAATATAATCTTTTGCGCTAGAATTCAGGACGGCACAAAATAAACTAAACTTTGAGTAAATCCATAATTTTTGTCAAACAAAATTTCAAACATCATTTTAAGATGAAAAATCTGATTCGTAATTGAAATTGGCATCACATATTTTCCGATCGACTGCTTTATTTTAACATGCAATTCCTACATTTCTACATTTTTTAATTGAAATAAATTCGAAATTTTAGAATCAAGGGTTACTTTTTTATGAAATAAAACACGTATTTCAGATATTTAAAGATGTTGATCATAATTTTTTTAATTTTTCTTTTGAAGCATAAAAGTTTACAATCATTCATTTTATCGAATTGAAAACCAACAAACGGTTTCCGAGATACTGCGAGTATATAAATGAGGGCTTGTTAGGTGATATACTCAACAATTCAAAACAAAATCACGCTTCAAGTAACTGTTTGCCACCAGCGAAAATTAGAAAATTTCCGCAACTTTAAAAAAATGTATTGCAGGGGTTTTTTTTATACAAAGTATACAAAAATGATATTTTTTCGAAAACAAAATAAAATTCTTTTGCTTTCAAACAATTAAGTTCATCGAAACAAAAATAAATAAAAGTTTTTTCATTAATATTTGCACCTCAACATGATTTTTGAAATTTTGATTGAAAATATATTATTTTTTTCAAAAATAACATTAAACAAATAGTTTCCAATACAAGATTTTTCCCCATTACAATTTCTAGCCAATGCAAAATAAACATTTGTTAGACCTCTAAAATATAATTAAAAATCCAAAATACATTATAAGAAATTTAGGAAAAACAATTTTAGTATGAAAAAGTTTGATAATTTTAGTCCATGTACTTTTTTAAAGTTCTTATCATAGCTTGCTTTTTTGGCGAAGACATCAAATCGATTATAAAATCCCTCTAAAAGATATAGATATTCGAATATTCATATTCCAATTTTTAATGATCAGCCCGAAAAATTTAAGGAAATAACAAAGATGCAAAAGGGGCCCACTGATTGGCCAAAAATTCTTTTTAATTAAATAAATGAGCAATTCTCTACCAAAACCGGAAATGGATTTTATTTGTATTTTTTTATTTGGCTCAAACTTTGTGGTAGCTTTCCCTATGACTAAAGAAGCTATTTTGTGTCATTGGTTCACCCATACAAGTCTCCATACAATTTTGGCTGCTGTCCATACAAAAATGGTATGTAAATATTCAAACAGTTGCAACTTTTGAATGAATTTTCTGATAAATTTGATGTCTTCGGCAAAGTTGTAGGTATTGCTGAGAACTATTGAGAAAAAATAGGTACACGGAAAAAATTTAAGATTTTGTTATAAACTTTTTTTTTCACTAAAACTCAATTTCCCAAAATAAATATTTTTTTTTATTTTCTAGATTTTTAGATATGTTTTAGGGTACAACAATCCGCAACTTTTGAGCCATAGAGAAACATGGTAAAAAAAATTCCGCAGAGTTATGAATTTTTGAAATAAATAGTGATTTTTTGAAAAAAACGGAAACAAGTTTTTTTTAATGCAAAATTGAATTTGCAATCGAAAACTACTCTATAGATTTTTTGATACAGGGCTCCGTTTTCAAGATATAGCCACCGAAAGTTGGATTTTAGCGAAATATTTGCAGTTTTTCGGTTTTTAGGAGTTTTCTCCTGTCTCGTCAGAGGCGCTGGAGCAGAAATCCCACGTTAGAGGAAGGCCATGCCCCGGGGGGCGTAGTGCCAATAGTTTCGTTTTTTCGGTTTTTAAAAACAGTGACCATGAGTGACCATTTCTAAACATAGTTTTTTCTGAAAAGTTCAGAAAATTTGCTATAAAATTGTCTAAGAGACATCGAAGATTGGACCTCGGGTTGCTGAGATAGAACCGCTTTAAGAAAAAGAAACAGGAAAATTGAAGTTTTCTAAGTCTCACCCAAACAACCCACATTCGTGAAATTTTTCGATCTTTTCGAAAAAAATATTTTGATTTTTTTTAAATCAAGACTTACATTTTAAAAGGTTTAAACATTGAACATTACGCCCATTTAAAATGCCAATTTTTTTTTGCATGAAATTTCGATTTTTACAAAAATCCCTATTTTTTCAAAAAATCATAACTCGGCGGAAGATTTTTTGACCATGTTTCTCTATGGCTCAAAAGTTTCGAGTTGTTGTCCCCTAAAACATATCAAAAAATTTCGAAAATAAAAAATACATATTTTGGGAAATTGAGTATTAGTAAAAAAAAAGTTGATTAATAAATCTGCATTTTTTCCGTGTACCTATTTTTTTCTCAATAGACCTCAACAATACCTACAACTTTGCCAAAGACATCAAATTGATCAGAAAATTCATTCAAAAGTTACAACTGTTTGAATAATTACAAACCATTTTTGTATGGACAGGTTGAAATCGGCCGATTTCGTAGAGAGTTGCTCAAATACAAAATTGAAATTTTGAAAAAAAATGTAAAATTCTAGACAGTTACTCATAAACTTGTAAGATTTTTGAAATACTGAAATAGTTAATATTATTGGATCGGATTTCTAGACGGAAATAATAATACATTTAATTAAATTATATGCAGATAAAAACATAAATACGATGAAAACACGTTGCACCTCTTTACATTTTCTGCTGTTTTAATAATCCACCCTATCACCATATCGTTCCATGATCAAAAATAATGCAATTAAGTGCCAGTGTGTCAAGTGTGCAACACAGCTTTCATCTAGTAATGGGATTTATTCAATGTGCACAGTCGTGTCCACTTTATAGTATCTTTCTCACTTAGCACGATCCCATAATTCTCTCGCGAGCATCAAGTAACAGAAAAAACAGTCATAAAAATATTAATTTTTAAATCAATTATCCTTTCACCCTTGCCCACGATAAATTTTGTCGACATTTCAGACACCACACTTTCCGTACATTTTTTAACACGCACTTTTTTTTTTGCTTAACCACGTTCCCGTGACAAAGAGCACGATCCTGATCCCGCTGATGCGATGGTCCAACGGGTTTTTCACAGAGGGGAAACCAAGAACACAAATTGAAAACCGGATTTTCCAAGTGCAGCAGCATAAAGCTCATAATTGGGGACACACAAACGCTCTCACACACCAACATGGCAGACAGATTCGGATCTATTATGGTGCTTTGTTTTAAAGTAGCGTCATGTTGAGTCAAATTGAACTGTTTCATATTTTTGTACTGCTTTTAAATTGTTCCAAAATCACCCGCTTCAACGGTCAGCTCAACAATCGCGCTTATGATTAACGGTTTCGTAGAAGTGCGATGCTCACGCTCGGTTAAACCTCGGGCTCAGCGGAGGAAGGATGCGTTGAATGGAAATTGCACGACGCGGGAAAATGCACACCCGCCGCCACCCCGTTTGCAGGCAGGAAGCACTGATAGGAAAACTGATGGCGGCCAGCTTCCGGGAACATCACTCGCGCGCGCTTCGGTTGGTCGCCATGTTTAACCTACTCGCGGATTATGGCTGGCTGCATCGGAGTGGAAAAATGTTTCGGTGAAATATGTTATGAGGATTAATTTTTGATATAAGTTTTGTCATGCTTTCGGATCGGAAACTTATTGCAAGCATCAAATTTGTATATTTTTGCTTGAAAATAGAATTTGGAATTCTAAACACATGTCACGAGCGGAAAAAATGCTTAAGACTCTAGTAAAGTGGAAAATTTGCAATATATTTTGGAAGGATTGAGGAATTGTTTTCTAGAATCTATTGTTTTAATGGTGCCTCTTATGTTGACATATCATCATTTGAGCGTTCAATTGTTTTTTTTAAAGATGTACCCCTTTCCAGATGTAATATTACCTTGTTTTTTTTTACTGTGTAACTCAGACAGTACTTTAAAACCTCATAATAATGTTCAAGAAGAGATAATAAATGCTGAGGAATTCCAATATAGATACATTTAATACTAAATGCAACTCCTTTAATTTGTTCAACTTCTGTTCCTAATATTCACTTTCTTTTGAGTTTGAGTATTCTTATATAACCTTTGAGATTACACTGGATCAATTAGATTTTTTTATTTTTGAATCATATATTAAATTTTTCCCAAAGATATAAACATTAGGATGTAACGAAAATCATTTTTGGAGCTTGTCCTCGTAGGCGTACTGAGCCTTTATCCAAAATAGTGTTGGTGGACGTAACAGGAGCTGGCTGATACATGTTTTTAAGAGTTTGTGCTTGTTTTGGTATTCCGTCAGTGTGGGTGACAATTCATGAAATTTAAATCCTGAAAATCAGAAAAGTCTAAACAATAATATCTAAAAAAATATAATTCCTACATTTTTCCTTTTTTAAATTCTTCAATTAATCAATCCTCAATTCCTCACATTCCTAAATTCCGGAATACTTAAATTAATGAATTATTATTTTTTAAATGCCTCCATCTTATAATACAGAAATTTTGGTAGCTTTGGAGGATTTTGAAGATAAATGTCGAGCAAAATAAAATCATTCTTTATATTTTTCGGAGGATTTCAGATTATCGAGTGTGAACGTACAACGAAAATTCACAAGAACTCAAAATATGTTTGAACTAGTTAAAACATATTAAAAATAATTATAACAAAAAATATTTGAAATTTTGAGGTTTTTTGAAAATAATATTTGCGACTTTCTTATTGAATTACCGTTATTTTAAATTTGATTAATTAGGAATTAAAAAAAAATTGAATTCGTTGTTTTTTTTATTTCAATTGCTGAAAATAGGAAGTATTTTTTTAAATTCTGATTGTTTATTTTTATTTTTTTTTTGCTATAATCAAATGATTTTTAATATGGCTTTCCTATCTGGTTACCTAATTCTAGTGAAAAACAAAATCATTCCTGTAAATTTTTGGCGTTTCAAGATTCTCTGGATTTTCATAAAACGTTTGTAATATTTAATTGCATTAAAATGATCAAATTGAAATTATTTAGAGTTTTGCATTCCTTCCAAGCTCCGCACTAGCCTTCAACCCCTATCTGCCCAGAGCAAAATCGAGTTTTTTATGGTTTCCTTGTCATTTATCTTGACCAAATTGGATGGAATATGAAATAGTATGAGTAAAGAAACAGCCTAAGTAAAACTGTGCAAGAATCATTTGAAATTTCAATTAGAAGTAAAAATGTCGTGGTGCTACACAGCAAAAAATTGTGTAAATTTAGAAGGTGAATAGTGGTAAAATTACACATTTTCAGAGGTAAAATTACACATTTTTTCTGACACAAAAGATGTACCCCTTCCCAGATGTAATATTACCATGTTTTTTTTCTGAGTACCATAGGGGTTAAAGGGTTGAGTTTAACTTTTTTTGTCAAATTCTTTATGAATGATTAATACATTAAATTATTCAAATAGAACCCTGTAAGTGATACCTTTAATTTTTAAATTTTGAAGAGTGGGCTTCATTTACTTTGTCCTTGACCAGTGCCTAAAGACAATAACTTTTAATACATTAGCACTAGCTTTATTGTTGAGAAAATGTTGTAAATTCTTACTCAACTTTAGTTAAATATCAATTTGATGTTGTGAAATTATTAAAATTGGATAAAATCGTTTGTAGATGACTATCAATAGTAGCGAAAATTTTTGTTGTTGAATATTTCAACACAATTGTGTTGCTTAAACTTAAAGTGGAATTTTTCTTCGTTTACGGTGCCATTTGTCCCCACAATCATAAGATATTAAACCCACCTTGCACTTCCACCCGTCATGCCGTTTGAGTGGTCAACCAACTTTTCTCTCACTGAGCACCCCACTAACTGTGAGCTCCCATAGCGTAGCAAAGTAAACACGCAAAACTCCACATGAAAATATTGACTGTAGCGAAAATCTTCTCTCACACAGGTCAACTTCTCTCGCGGAAAAACCAACTGCTGCTGCTGCTGCTGCTCCTTACACGTACACCAACGCACAGCTCAGTGAAAACCATCTGTTTGAAGTCACTCTCCCGCTCTCGCAATTTTCCTCAGCGCTTTTCCGCGAGGAGAGTCCACGTGCGAAAATTCTCCAAGCGAAAAACATGAGCCATGTGTGCGTCTCACACATAAATACAGAGAGAGAGAGAGAGAGAGAGAGAGAGTGAGCAAGCATAAAAAGAGCGGGCGACTTTTTATGCTCGCTCACTGTCTGTCACTGTCTCTTCGCCACCGCGTGGTGTCCGTTTTCCCCAGACTTTTCACAGCATCACACAAACACAGAGGCAGAGGGGTGATTAAAAAAAACCTCGTCGCGACTTGGTGACGCTGCTCGGTGACGGTGAGGTCTGCGTGCGTGCGTACGATTCTAGACAGCAGACGACGACGACTCTAATGTTGGTGATGTCGACAAGTGGCCGAGAAATGCCTGTACGGGGAACTTGTTTGGCTATGTTCAGAGAGGAAGATTGAGAGGATGGTGGCATAAATCTTACAACATTGATGAGCTTCCATTTTTTCTGTTGCGTTTGGTACAGGAAAGAGGCTGGGAATATCTGGGAATGGTGACAGCACGACTCACCTGGGAAGGTTAACTAAGCATAGCATCCCAAGTAGCAAGTAAAACATCGCTTTTTTATTTTTTTGTTGAACAATTGCTGCACAAGCGTTTTTATACGTTAATTATTGAACAAGTGTCATAAAATTTGGTCAATTGTTCTCATTTTGATCAAAAAACCTTTGCTCAACATGGTTGTGTAACACAAATACCAAATCTAGCAACAGATTACGAATAGTTTATTTCGAAGTTTATTCTGACTCAAATGGAACATGCTTGTAGAACTCGAAAAGAAACATTACATTTGCTGACATGATGCTTTATTTCAGTTTGCTAAACATGACAACATAGTAGAATTGACCTCTGGTTTCGGATGGGATTTCACGTAAACAAGTTGTTTATGTGTAGTTCGCGTTCATGTTTTAAAAACCGAGCAAGAACATGTTGACGAAACAAGCACAGATAGTTCTAAAAAAAGAAACAGCTTATGTTCAAAAGAAGTTTTGCCAAACTGTTAGTGAACTTGGTAAAACCTAGATGACCGCAGACTTCTTATTGATCTTTAGGCCTGCTCATCCAACATAGCCCCTCGTGGAAAGAAGCAGACGCGCGCCCGGACTTGATCTTGTGTTCGATACTTGCCCTGAGCATTCTTCTTCAAAAAGGAAAACTGAAAATGCAGCACCGAGAACCAGCAGCAGTAGTAGAGTAGTAGTCGCAAGCGATGATAATTAGCACTTAAGGTAAGAACAAGATTGTCCGTCAGACCTGGACGCAAACGCAAAATTTTGCGCCTGTCATCATGGCCTGCCAGTCATCGACCATTGAACAAAGCAACCCCTGTAGATTGTTCGACTGACAGTTGTTGGAAAAATTGAACTGGCACAGCGTTCTGCGTTCACCACTGCGTCGAACGGACAATCTTGTTCTTAGCTTTATGGCCTATCTACAATCACTTAGCTTAGAAAATTTCACTTAGCTTAGGAATTTGAATCAATGGAAATGAATCTGAGTTTCTACAATGGAAAACCCGGGCAGACGGTAATAACAAAATTAATAATATTTCAATAACAAATCCTGTTAAAATAACAAAAAGTGTTATTATTTTATCCTCAAATTCAACTTCATGAAGAAAAAATAATAACAGTTTCTGATAAAATAACAAAATTTGGTATTGAAGTAATATTATATTGAAAATGTTTAATAACACGCTAATAAGAGGAAATGTTATACATTTCAAAAACTCTCCAAATAACAAAATTTGTTATTCGTTCAGTATACTGACTTAGAAATAAATTTACCATAAATCGCACAGATGGAAAAGTTTCTAAGTGTCCATAACACAATCTGTTATTATTTTTTCTTATGTTAAATATGTTTAGATCTTTGGGATAATTTTGTTTAATTTCGTCAGGGTCATTATTTTGGCCATGAAATGGGGTCCTTAAGCTAAAATTGTTCTAAAAAGTTGAAATTTTGAAAGTTGATTTTTTTTAATTATTTGATATACCCCCTAAGGGACTTTGCTAAAATTGGCTAGAACTATGGGATAATTTTGACCAATTTCGTCGGGATCATTATTTTGGCCATGAAATGGAGTCCTTAAACTAAAATTATTCTGAAAGGCTGAAATTTTGAAAGTTGATTTTTTAATTATTTGATATACCCCCTAAAGGAATTTGCTTAAATTGGCTAGAACTATGGGATAATTTTGACCAATTTCATCGGGATCATTATTTTGGCCATGAAATGGGGTCCTTAAGCTAAAATGATTCTGAAAAGTTGAAATTTTGAAAGTTGATTTTTTTAATTATTTGATATACCCCCTAAAGGACTTTGCTTAAATTGGCTAGAACTATGGGATAATTTTGACCAATTTCCTCGGGATCATTATTTTGGCCATGAAATGGGGTCCTTAAGCTAAAATTATTCTAAAAAGTTGAAATTTTGAAAGTTGATTTTTTTTAATTATTTGATATACCCCCTAAAGGACTTTGTTTAAAATGGTTAGAACTATAGAATAATTTTGTCCAATTACATCGGGGTCATTTATTTCACCTTGAAATGGAGTTTCAAGCTAAAATTAATCCGATAAAATTAACTTTTGAGAGTTCATTTTTTTTTTAATTTTGTTATATTCCCTAACGGAATTGATTTATTTATTGAGAATTTTTGAAGTGTGAATAACAAAAACTGTTATTATTTTCACAGAGCCAGGAAGTCGGAGTTGGCGTTGAAGTTCGAGCTGGAGTGAGACCTCGGAGACTGCATCGGGTTCAGCAAATTTTCAGCAACTTTTACTTGGAGTCGGAATCTGTGAAGTCGGGTTTATATTGGAGAGCTGAAGTCGTCGTTGACGTCATATCCTGCATCCAGAGTCGGAGTTGTCTTCAAAGTATGGATTCAAAGTCGCTTGGAGGTACCCGACTCTGCAGCCCTGACTAGTACAGAGGAGTTATGGCAACTGCAGGTTTATTTGCAAATTACAAATAAACCAAAACAATAACTTGTTTTGTTATGGAGACATACCAGTTCAATAACATTTTTTGTTATTATGCTGCTCCACCTCTCTGCACAAAATAACAAATCTTGTTATTCTTTCATGATTCCTTCTGTGTTATTGGTTTGTTATTGCAATAACAACATAATAACAGTTTAAGTTATTCTTCGAACAAATCTTTGTTATTGATTTTTGTTATTTTAACAACTAATCCGATCATCCCAATAACATATTTCGATCTTCTCACAATATCAAAAACTGACCTTCCCAAGTTATTTCCGTCTGCTCGGGAAGTAATCAAATTAGAAACTGACGTTTGGTTTGGAAAATTTCAAAATCTACGGTAAGTTGACGTTTCCATATCAAAGGTAAACAAACAACTGCATAGCAACGTATATCAGCCCAGCAAGTTTTCTAAGTTGATTGTGGATGACAAACGTAAGTTGCAGACTTTCCTAAGTAACTACTTTACTTAGATGTTCTAAGCTAAGTGATTGTAGATAGGCCATTAAACATAATTCGTAATTAAAAGACGCAACTTTTGATACCCAGACATGTATAGGTCATCGCTGAAATTTTAAAGTTATCGCAGTTTTAGTGAAAAAAGTTGATTTTTTGCCGATTTCGTCATTTTCCGGTTTTTGCGCGTGGCGCGTCGAAAAACACGGATTTTATTTTCAAAAAATCATATCTCGGAATCCTGTGAATGAACTCCTCCCATTTTTTTGTGTGTTATGTAAAAATGTCAGGGGAATCTGATAAAAATATTTCCAGACATAGGCTCTTTGGTCCAGACACCGTCAAAACGGCAATTTAAAGTTTCATACGCACTTTTGATATGTTAGGCTAGATTTTCCAAACTTTTTACTATTTTTCATTGAAAGGCCAACTTATCACCTTTCATTTGCGTGAAAGACAGTTGAAATCGGTTGAAATGGCGAGGAGTTATGATTTTTCAAAAAAAGTGGTTTTTGCGAAAATCGACGAAAATGGCCATTTTTCAGACCACCCTAACACGGCATAGGTCACCCTAATGGCCAAACAAAAAAAAAATACAGGTCTAATTATTTCGGCCAGGGAACTCCCAGAAAAATTTTGAACCCGATCCGAGCACTTTTGTTTTTTTCCATGCTGTTTTCGTGGGGAATTGCTGTATATATATTAGGGTGGCTCGACATGATCGATATTTCAGAACAGGCATTTTCCGACCCATTTGCCCCCAAACAACCCCCCTGGCTTTCGCAAAGCGATTCAAATTTGTATGGAAATTTGTATGGGAAAACCCTCTTTTTTACATTTTTAATTTTTATCATTTTCATTTTTCACTCAATTTAAAAACTAACACCGTAGAAGTATAGCCCTGAATGTCCTCTAAAACTTTCCCCAAGAAAGTATGGTCCTATCTTGCTTCTGGAAAAAGATACAGAGTTTTTAAAAAGGCATTTCAAAATAAGTGCTGAAAATTATATTTTTGCCAACACTGCCAGTACTTTAGAAATCCTATTTTGAACGAAGTAACCTAGCAAAATGCTGTCTTAGGAAAGTTGTTGTATATGAATGTGGCGGTGACACACCTACAGGGTGTCAACCAAGCCCTAACTTCTACTGGTGACCTTTTAAAGCGTTGGTGTCTTAGGAAAAGTTGTTAAGCTACTTATTCCAAGAAATTTTGACATGGTTGGAAGATAGGGTGGCACGTCTACAGGGTGTCAACCCATGTCTCGTTTCTATTTAGGACCTTTTTGATCTACGTGTTTTTAATCATGTGCAATCGATTCCCCAGAAAATTTTATGTGAAAAAATGACTTTTGACGAAATTTTGTTCAGCCTCCTTTTGCGTGGCAACTTACAAGGCACAAGGCAACCACTTTACAGTGATCAAATAAATAAAAAATAGAAACGAGAAATGGGTTGACACCCTGTAGACGTGCCACCCTATCTTCCAACCATGTCAAAATTTCTTGGAATAAGTAGCTTAACAACTTTTCCTAAGACACCAACGCTTTAAAAGGTCACCAGTAGAAGTTAGGGCTTGGTTGACACCATGTAGGTGTGTCACCCTGCATGTCAATAATTTTATATAAAAGCCACAATCATATACAACAACTTTTCCTAAGACACCATTTGGCTAGGTTACTTCCTTATTACGTTCAAAAATAGGATTTCAAAATATCTACCGAAGTATTGGCAGTGTTGGCAAGAAATATAATTTTCAGCACTTATTTTGAAATGCCTATTTTAAACACTCTGTATCATTTTCCATAAGCAAGATAGGACCATACTTTCTTGGGGAAAGTTTTAGAGGACATTCAGGGCTATACTTCTACGGTGTTAGTTTTTAAATTGAGTGAAAAATGAAAATGATAAAAATTAAAATGTAAAAAAGAGGGTATTCCCATACAATCTTCCATACAAATTTGAATCGCTTTGCGGAAAGCCGGGTCAAACCCAATCGCTCCCAAATTTTGGGGGGTTGTTTGGGGGCCCAAATGAGTCCGGAAAATGCCTATTCTGATTGAATTAGTCCATTTTGAAATTTTCCCATACAACTTCAAGCCACCCTAATAATAATATATATAAAAATTTCGACGGTTTTGTTCGAACGCGAATCAGTTCAATACGGAGCGTCGAATCGAGGTGATCTATGTTGCGTTGGGTGCGTATAAGCCCAAGGAAGGTTTATATGCTAAAAAATTCTTACTTTGGCCACTCTGGGACCGATTCCGGAGCATCTGCAAAAAAAAAAATCAAAATTTTGATCACAGGAGGCTGAATAAGCAAACAAACTAAAAAAGGCAATAAATAAAGTCAAGACGAAGTTTGTCGAGTAAAGCTTGTTTGAATATAAGTTCTTGGGCAATACTTTCGAATTTGTGATTTTTCGGAAATAAAAAGTACTTTATTGAGTTTAATTTAATGATTTAAAAATATATATATTTTTCAAAATCATGTATGTAATAAAATTATAAAGTAGTTCCCAAGGCCGGAATTTAAAAAGCTGATTCAGTGGTTACTCAACTAATGTTAACATTTTAAGGTTAATGTTAACATTCTATAGGTCACCTTCCTAAGGTGTCATTGATAAGGTCCTGCTTGTGACGATGTACTATCTTCCCTTTACTAGGCAATCGATTCCATAAGAGTGTGTTGGTCCGAATCGGGATTTGAACCCCGATCTACCGCTTACGAGGCGGAAGCGTCACTACTAGGTTACGTGGCTCGGTCTAACTCGGTCTAAGTTTGTAAACGTAATACAAAAACATAGCTTAATGTTAAATTTTGTTGAAAACTTTTGTTCTGGGTGCCACTTTCCTTCGAACAGTAACAACATAAGACACACATTACTGTACGTCGCGGAGTCTGCTCCGCTGAGCGCGCGTTGCTACGCTACCATCTCGAACTCACTCCCTCTCTCTACAAAACGTCCCTCTCTTCCCATCACACTCTCGTTTCAGAGAGCGCGAGCGAGCCCAACTTCTCTCCCAACCAGTTCCGAGGCCGTTTTCCGCGAGCTCTGGCTTTTCCGAGCGAATTTTCCTCTTTTCGCATCAGTTGGTTGAAATTTATGCACCCGTTCGGAATCTCGCATCGTCGGACGGCCCCGTACGAGCAGCAGCACTAGATACTGGGAAGCAGAAGTACAGACAGTTCGGGCCTGTTGGGGACGCCTGTGTCGAAGACCACCACCAGCTGTGTGTGAGTGGGACTTTTTTGGTCCGGATTATTCTGGATTTGTTTTTGGAGGCGATTCTGTGGGAAGCTGTGTGTGGGGGAGTCTGGAGACCCCCGCGGAACAGTCACCTGTTTCGAGTGGTGTGATGTGTTTTTTTTTTTCTTGAAGCAAGGAGAAGGATTGGTTGACAGATTTTCCGGGGGCACATCTGTGTGAACTCTGTAGTGTTGGTGGTGGTGGAGTGCCCAGCAAGAATCTCTTTGCATCCATTATTGATGGGGGAGACTGCGAAGATCCGAATGGTGCCGGAGGCCACTGGGCTGCTGAATAAATGATTGTACTTTGTCTCCTCCCAGGACCTATCCCAGCTGTAGTGGCAACACAAGAGTCTCGAACTTGTCGTCGAAGGTCCCGGTCCAGCATCCGACGGGCTGTTTTGCTGTGTGAGTGTTTGCGTGGGGTTGTGAGTTGGCTTTTCCCGTGGAAAATCCTACCCGAGTAAGACTGACGGCCGGGAATGATAACGCTTGAGTACAATATTTTAGCCATCTGTCACGGGGCTACGACGAATCTGAAGGATTCGAGTGCCGTTTGCCGATAAGATCGCGGTATAAATCACACCAAATCGTGTGTGAATGTGTGCCCGTGTATTTGTGTGAATTTGGTGTGGGATACATGGAAATTCGACCGAACCTGCTCTGATATCGCGCGCGCTCGAGAAGAAGAGGCCCAAATATATACGTACGCAGAGAGTTTGTGTGTAGGATTCAAAAATACATTTCACCTCACCATCAGCAGAAAGTGTTGAGGTTAGAGAGTTGAAAAGTTCGGAAATCGAAGGTAAAATATACATAAAAGAAATCGAAAGCCAAAAAAACGCGTTGAAGGATACACTCTTTTTCTGGGATTGAAAGAGACCTCAAGCAACCGGCCAGTGAAAGTGTTGGTGCGATCCATTTCGAGAAGGAGAAAGTGTTCCAAAGGAAGAAAAAGGAAAAGTAAAGAAGAAAAACAGCATAAATCAGTGACGAAGAAGGAAAAGAGTATAGAAAAAGTGGTGGAATGAGAAAAAAATTGTAATTGTTATTGATCGAGAAGAGAGAAAAAAAAAGTCAAAAGAAGAAAAGCAGAATATATTAAGGCAAAGAAGTAGAGTCGTGTCCGTGTTTGTGTGTGTGCACACGATCAAAGTGAAAAGGAAACCAGCCGAAGGAAAGAGGAAAAGGAAGGAAGGAAGTTGCGAAGAAGAAGAGTCCAGTCTGGAAGTGATTTTGGGGTCGTGCCAACTATACATTTGCGTGAACGGGCTCGCGTCGAACCTGCAATTAATAATAATAGTGTGAGGTGAGGAAAACCCATTCGAACGTGGCAACAATTGTTTGTGTGCTGCCGCCAGTGTACGTGTGCAAGATTAATCATCAACACCAGCAGCAGCAAATATCCAATCCGAGGAAACCCCAAAGAATTTCCCGCACAAGCAAATTTCCCTCCGTGCCAGCTCGGAAGCATCCAAACTAAGCAACAAAAAAGAAAAACCAGCAACGTCAAAAAGGAAAAACTTCACTACTCTACAGTGTTTGTGTGTGCACGAGTGTGAGTGCGAGTGCGTGGGGAGGCAAAACTGGCTGGTGTTAGTGGCTCCCCCGAGAAGAGTTTTTCTTTGCTTTAAGGTTTTGCTTCTTCCTGCATCGAGCGTCGTCGAACTCGTCGTCTTCGGACTACAGGTTTCCATCAGTTTCCGAAGCAACAACAAAAAAAAAACGCAGCACCAGTTTGGTGAGTGTATTAAGCAGTCAAGCGAGGCGGCTGCTGCGTAATGTTAAAAATAAGTAAATATACCTCACACACATATCGTTTCACCTCCCCGTGCCGACGGCTTGATCGTTGAGGAGGTGGATTTGTTTTTTTCTCTCGCTTTTGGTTTGGTTTAGTTTAGCATAAGAATTATAATAATTATATTCATACAACCCGTCGGAGCAGAGAGAGAAAAAGAAGTTCAGTTACTTATTGGCAGCGGGTTAGCCAGCAGGGCAGGGATGAAGCTTGGAAGGGTAAACATTTAAATGAATTTAAATTTCTTTACAGCTTTTTTATGCAGTGAAAGTTGAACATGTTTTGGTTTGTTAACATGGTTAATAACAACATTGTTCAAATCCTTTTTAGTCATTGAAAAAACGTAACTGAAAAGAATATCTCAATTTGATATCTCAGATTCCAAAAAAAAAAAACTTTCCGAGGTTATAAAGTCGCAAAAAATACCATAGTCTTATCAAGTCATGTTGTATACAAAATAAAAAAAATATTTCATTTTGATAGTGCTTAAACTCAACCCAATTACGAATCATCTCTGCGATACGGCTTTACGTCCTGAGCATGGGTAAATAACAAGGGAAATGCGTAATAATACCTTTCTCTGGTATCAATACCAAATTTTGGTATTCCTGGACCCTTTAAAATTTGTCTTAAGGATTATGCAAGAGCAAAATGTGGTATCTTACCAATTCAAGGTATTTTGATATTGCAAAATTGCAGAATTTGTCTATTGTCGAACACCACATTTTGGTATTCTTATGGTATTACAGTATTTTATCAAATTCCTCTGAAACTGTGAGAAAATTTTGACCAATTTTAACAAAATAATTAATTTTACGCTAAAATGATGTCTCAAAGCGAATGCTTTCATTGAAAACCGGCAATTTCAAACTTGATTTTAAACATTTTTGATATACCGTCAGTGGGGGTGACTATGGGTCAAAAAACGAAACACCTCTCGAAATTTCTTAATAACAAAAACAATTTAAATAACATCGAAAATCTTTTAACGTAGATTTGTTCTTAGATAGTTTACTAACATTTTCCCAAAATATGGTCGATTTTGATGAACACTACCTTAAATGCCAATTGTTTGAAAATTGACTCCAATCTCACCCCTTAGAGGGGGTGACATTGGGTCAAATGAAACTAAAATGATGCTGAAATACAAAGATATGGTAAAAACAAGTCATCCAACAGCGTTTCTTGTTCGAGGGAATCGTATTGACACGCTACAATGTTTGAAGTGGAGATTTTCAAACACTTGGGTAGTTTTCGAGCAATTCTAACAAAAATATTAGAAAAATGATTTTTCGAGAGGTCATTTTTGGCCAAAACGTACCCCAACTTTAGACATCTGCCAAAATAACAGGATATGTTCTAGGAACGAATTTTTTTCAGCGAAGTCATCTTAAGATGTCCCCTACACAACCCTTTTAACAGAATTCAGTTTCATTGAAAAGAATCTGAGAAATGGTAAAATCCGTAAAAAATCACTTTGACCCAATCTCACCCCCCAGACCCAATGTCACCCCCACTGACGGTACCCCCTAAAGAAATGACTTGAAATTGTGGAAAATTTTCAAAGTCTGGATGGCACATTTTGGTATTATTTTGGTATTGAAAGTTTTCATGAAATTCCTCTGAAAATATGGATTTTTTTTTATAAATTTTGACGAGATGATTAATTTTTAATTCACTTGAAACCCAAAAATGCTAAAGCTGATTTTCATATTTTTTTATTTACCCACTAAGATTTTTTTTAAAAACGTTGAAATTTCTCTGAGTCGGGATAACCAAATACTTTGAATTTCAATCTTTATTTTTCAATCTTGTTATATCACAGAATCTTCAAGAACTTCAAGCACAGACCGTTCATTAATGACAAATTAATTCGATGTGGTGAAGAATATCACTAAGAACAACATGAAATCATCAGGTGAGTAGATTTGGTTATTGCATATGGATCATTTCCATTTTTTTACTAACTGCAACTGCTGCACTAAAAATGGTATGAAAATACCAAATTTTGGTATTACTTGTTCAAATACCAGCGACCATAATGTGCTCTTGGTTGCCCAGTAATAGATGGTAAAATACCATGAAATCATACCAAAATCAGACCAAAGACCACTGGAATATCAACATCTGATTTTCCAAGGGCGCGGGAATACCTAAAAACCATGGTAATACCAAGTTTTGGTATTCAAGCAATGTTCAAAAATCCAGAAGACCTTAACTTGGTATTGAAATGGTTTTATTTGAGGTATTATTTAACCCTTGGAATAACAAGGTTTGGTATTGTTGTGCCCTTCCACATATAAGATTTTGGTATGATTTTATGGTATTTTACCATCTATTACTGGGCAACCAAGGGCACATTTTGTTCTCTGTTATTTGCCCAAGTAATACCAAAATTTGGTATTCCCGTGTTATTTACCTCTGCTCGGGGTAGTATACCTGCCCGCTTTAACGCTTGTGATGTTTCAATGCATTCCGATGCAATGGCGCACTACAAATGTTAATAAATGACAAGAAGATTGCTAGTTGTAATCTAACCTAAGGCACTCTCCAGGATTTCTTTTAAAGATTGGCTGCGCTAGGGTCTGATTAGATTAGATTAGATTAGATAAAGATTTGACATCTTCCTTCGAGGCTTTAAATCGCAAAACATTATGAATTTAAATATAATTGAAATAGTTTTTAATTTTTAATGTGCCAAGAAAAGTATTTTTTTCAAATTGCCATGCTTCTCGTTTTTTAGGGAAATCAATGAGTTGATTAAAAATACATATTTAAATTGATACGGTTTGGAGTTCGAAACCTTTGAAAAAGGTTTAAGCAGAGTATTGTGGATTTTAGTGTGACAGAGAAATAGAGAGCATCAAACACTGCACAGAAAATGGTTTTAAAGAAAAAAATGGTTATGGTAGTTGTAAACGCTGGGATAATAATAATTAAAAGCTACATCCATAGTTGTTTGAAGTTGTTTTATATAAGTTAAACATCTTTTTCTTTTCAATTGGATATTTTATTACACTTATCAAATTTTATTTTGACGAATTAATTCCAGAAATAATACTTACTGAAAAAGATGTTGTCAATGGATGTTTTAAGCAATGTTTTTTTAGCTGATATTAATGATAAAATATTTATCAATTGAGTATTATTTGAATTTAGAACCAACTTTTAGAGACCGATAGAGAGTACGTTGTCTACATTTGTATTTGCATTTATTTCTTTTTGCCTTCCGCACTTGCTCGAAAAATGAACTTCTTATCAGATTTTTGTAGACCCTCCATCATGTATACTTTTGAAATTTGTGTCCAAATCCATCATATCACCCATTGTTGGTAAAGAGTGAGAAATGCATTAACCACATAGGTGGATAAAGTTAGTTTTTTTCATTTAAATTTAGGATATTTCTCCATAATTTGCTCCATAAATGCGAACCTGAATGTAAAAAAAAAAAAACATTCAAATATATTTGGGTAGTAGTTGTTTTGCTCGGTTCACCAATGAATTTCATGAAATCATTTTATAGGATATTTCATTAAAATTTGATTCTTGTTGATTACAAAATAAAATTTAATAAAGCTATCTGTCAAGCCAATTTGAATTTAATTTTATAGAAATAGAATTATAGTTTTATACATTATAAAATTTGAGCTACTGTCACATTTATACATAATATTTTTTTTCTAATCTGTCGTCTCAAAATTCAAAATTTTCAAAAAATTAAATTGATGGAAAAAATGCATAAATCAGGGTTGTGAAATGTTTTCAAACAAGTTTGCAATAGATTTTACTCGATTTTAAGAAATAATTTCAGTAGTACCCAACCATTTTTTGTTTTCATTCTTTGGGATTTTTTTACTAAATAGGGGAAGGGTTCTGCTGCAGGGTTGCTACAAATACAGATTTATCAGTATTTTTCAGATTTAGGTGATCAGGTCAAACAGAATCTCTGTATATAGAATCACGGATTTTAAGGAAATCATTAAGATTCACAGATTTTGCCGATTTTTAATATACGTTGATTATTTATCTACATTTTTAACATATTTCTTTGTAAATAGCTTAATTTGCTTAGACATTTAATTTGAGATTGTACGTCATTTAAAATCGATTTAGAATATTTTCTGTTTAAAAAATGCTTAAAAATATCATTACAGATTCCAAACACAGATTGTCGTCTCCCTGATACAAATATGACACATTCCGCCGTGACGTTGCAACGCTTTGACTTTTCTTTTTTCAGTATTTCGGCTGTAACTCAAAAATTACATTGAAAAGGTACATATGTTATTACAGATTCGGAAAGTATATTAAATTTCCTATAAGAAACAATGTTGAAACTTTATTTTAAGCGAATATTCTATTTTTGAGAAGGGGATATGTAGCGTGACGTTGCAACGCGTGACTTTTTCTCAATCCTGGCCCAATTCATGTTTCGCCATTAACTCTGCTCTGTTAAACGGCAAATTTGGAGTTCTTCTTCCATTTTTAGTGTAAAATTGGCCAACAAATCGAATGCAATCATTAGTTTTTCGAAAAAATTAAACCTCGATTTTTGAAGACCGCTTACATTTCGTGACGTTGCAACGCTCTGTTTTTGAAAACAGGGTTGTTCGTTGCGTTGCAACGTCACGAAATTATAGTTTCAAAATAAATCATAGTTTTTGTTAGGCTGAACAACTGTAGGTTAAGATTTGATTATAAGACATTAATAGACAGTACAAGGACATGTGAATTAATTGGCCTGCCCATGTTAGACCCCCCCCCCCTCCCTCTATTCTGCTTTCACAGTTGCAGTACGATTTACGAAGTTTTCCAAAGGGTTTTCAATATTTTTTTTTGTATTATTCCATTATCACGAAGGAAACCCCCTCTCCCGTCCTCTATCCATGTAACGGGACGTCCATGCATTACGTAACGGCGTAATATCAAGGGGGAGGGAGGAGGGTTCGAGGATTTATACAAAAAAAGTGTATCGGAAATGTATTTCCAGGGGGTGGAAGGGGTCTAAAAATATAAATGTTTTGTTACGTAATGCAAGAACGCTCCCTTAATATTTTAATGGTTTTGGGAAACTTACAAAACACGTGGAAGTTTTAGAAGGGAGGTAAGGAGCTTCAAGTTTTCAGGAGGGCTTATTTTGAATTTATAAATAAAGGGCATATAACGTTTGTTGATGGCCCCTAAGGGGTGATCTGCAAACAACGTAACTTATTTTGTTGACTTTTGTGCTTTTTGATTTAAATTTGAGGAAATGGGGTGATCTGCAAACAACGTAACTTATTTTGTTGACTTTTGTGCTTTTTGATTTAAATTTGAGGAAATAATAAAACTGTTTACCTGCGCAACATAACATTTATAATTGCGAACAACTAAACGTTGCATACAACTTATTTAGGCAAGGGTTCGTCCAACAACAGAGTGACAAAAGTTTGTAAAAAAAAAAAACAATCGAATCACGTGATTTTCATTGTTAAGTGAATTTCACTGTAATTTGGCCTACTTAAGGGTGTGGGATAAAAAAAATCGTTGCGTTGTATTAGACTGAACCCTCACGTAAATCAGTTAATCATAAAATGGCCATTCAGTAACCACGTGATTACTTTTTTGAAAGTTTTAGATTTTTTCCCCCTTTTGAACATCGGTATATTTTGATTTGTTCAACAAGTTTCATAAAATACTACTTTTTTCGAGTTGCATACAAACTTAAGTGACGGAATTTGTGAATGACCCATGTACAATTCTTTTGTAAATATGCTCGGAAACATTATATAAAAAATATATAATATTTAGTATCCTTTTATCTTCAACAACCAACTACGCATTCACCTTTTTTACCATGTGGCCAATATGATTTAAAATTTCGTGACGTTGCAACGCAAACTTAAACCTGTTGTAACTTTGGATCTAGACAACCAATTAAGTCGCTCTAGATTGCATTTGAAAGCTCTTTTCAAGTACAAAGAGCATCCGAAATATCAAAATGATTGAATGTTTAGTTTTTTGTTGACATAAACAAATGTCGCTTTTTCGTGACGTTGCAACGCAATGAAATGGTAAACTTACACTAGTTTGAAAAAATACTTAACTTAAGATAAACTGCAAACCCATGACATTTCCGTTTAGTACAACTAAAAACCTACAAAATGCAATCAAAAGAATATTTTTTGGATTTTATTTCGCTGAAAACCATGAGTTTTTAGAAAAATGTTTTAAAACGATGATTTTATCACGAATTGATGCATAACCTAACCAACTTGTACAAAATGATATTCAAATGATCAATTAATGAAAACCATGATTTTTGAAGCTTCAAGTAGTCTAGAATCGAGGAAAAATATCCAAATAGCTCATACACGCTTTTCAAAATTTCATCCTAAGGTGTACATTGCCGGAGAATGTGTCATATACAGATTTTTGACCCTCAAAAATACAAAATCAAATATTGACACATGGTTCTGAGACAAAAACTTAAAATAAAATTATCATTGACATCACTAAAGCAAGGATTTTGACGAGGGACATCGGTTCACAAAATTTATTGTTTAATTCTTAGAAAAGCCAAACAAATAATATTTTTATTTATAAAAAAATAATAATAGTATAAAATCATTTTCCTTTAAACAAATAAAATGCTGAACTAGCTAATATGTAAGAAATACGGGGAATTTCAGAATTGTTTTGGTACATTTGTTGTTGTGGAATGTTGGGATTTTTCTTTAATAAGGAATCTAGGTACTGCTCTTAAAAGAAATATCTGTTTCTTGTGAAATTAATTTATTTAGTTTGAATATGAATTTGGATTTTTTTCGTTAAACACCCAAACAACAATTCGAACATAATTTTGCAACCTTTTTTATAACATGATCCTTATATGGAATAGGAGTAACTAAACTCTCAACTGTCATCTTTATTTAAATCTTTTTTTTTCTCACGTTATTTGAAAAAAAAAAACTTTTACTCTATCAAAACTTTACTTTTTAGACTTTTCGTCAACAAGAGTTTATTTTCATTGTTTATTGTTTTTTAGACATTTCCAGGTATTATGTTTGTCACGGTGCTCAAAAAACCGCTACTATGAAAAAAATATGCAATCCTAGATTTTGGAGTCTATCGATTCCTTACACCATAGGGTACCTCTGTGCAAAAAAATAAAAACATTCGCTGATGTCGTTTTCGAGATACAGCCCTTTTATGATGTTACATCCGATTTTCAATAAGAAAACCAAAACAATCTATACAATTTCAGCATTTCAAAGAATTTCGAGATAATGATGAATTTTGCTCCATATGACTGTCAAGTATCTCTGGGAAAAGTTTCAGAAGGTTTGCTGATGTAGTTCTCGAGATACAGCCATTTTAAAATGTTATTTGCGACTTTTTCTAAGAAAATCTATAAAATCCTTTTAAATTTCAGCATTTCTAAGAATAAGCATTTCGAGATAATGATGTTTTTGCTTGATTGAGCTCATACACGCTTTTCAAAATTTCATCCTAAGGTGTACATTGCCGGAGAATGTGTCATATACAGATTTTTGACCCTCAAAAATACAGAATCAAATATTGACACATGGTTCTGAGACAAAAACTTAAAATAAAATTATCATTGACATCACTAAAGCAAGGATTTTGACGAGGGACATCGGTTCACAAAATTTATTGTTTAATTCTTAGAAAAGCCAAACAAATAATATTTTTATTTATAAAAAAATAATAATAGTATAAAATCATTTTCCTTTAAACAAATAAAATGCTGAACTAGCTAATATGTAAGAAATACGGGGAATTTCAGAACTGTTTTGGTACATTTGTTGTTGTGGAATGTTGGGATTTTTCTTTAATAAGGAATCTAGGTACTGCTCTTAAAAGAAATATCTGTTTCTTGTGAAATTAATTTATTTAGTTTGAATATGAATTTGGATTTTTTTCGTTAAACACCCAAACAACAATTCGAACATAATTTTGCAACCTTTTTTATAACATGATCCTTATATGGAATAGGAGTAACTAAACTCTCAACTGTCATCTTTATTTAAATCTTTTTTTTTTCTCACGTTATTTGAAAAAAAAACTTTTACTCTATCAAAACTTTACTTTTTAGACTTTTCGTCAACAAGAGTTTATTTTCATTGTTTATTGTTTTTTAGACATTTCCAGGTATTATGTTTGTCACGGTGCTTAAAACCGTTACTATGAAAAATATGCAATCCTAGATTTTGAGTCTATCGATTTCATATAGCACCTCTGTGCAAAAAAATAAAAACATTCGCTGATGTCGTTTTCGAGATACAGCCCTTTTATGATGTTACATCCGATTTTCAATAAGAAAACCAAAACAATCTATACAATTTCAGCATTTCAAAGAATTTCGAGATAATGATGAATTTTGCTCCATATGACTGTCAAGTATCTCTGGGAAAAGTTTCAGAAGGTTTGCTGATGTAGTTTTCGAGATACAGCCATTTTAAAATGTTATTTGCGACTTTTTCTAAGAAAATCTATAAAATCCTTTTAAATTTCAGCATTTCTAAGAATAAGCATTTCGAGATAATGATGTTTTTGCTTGATATGAATGTCAAGTATCTCTGGGCAAAGTTTCAGAAGGTTTGCTGATGTAGTTTTCGAGATACAGCCATATTAAAATGTTATTTCCGACTTTTTCTAAGAAAATCTTTAAAATCGATACAATTTCAGCATTTCAAAGAATATGCATTTCAAGATAATGATTGATTTTGCTTTATACGACTGTCAAGTATTTCTAGGCCAAGTTTCAGAAGGTTTGTTTATGTTGTTTTTGAGATACAGCCGAATTAAGAGGCTATTTAAAACTTTTAACGTCGATTAAATAGATTTTCTTTGAAAAAGTCGGAAATAACATTTTAAAACGGCTGTATCATGAGAACGACATCAGCAATCCTGCTGAAACTTTATTCAGAGATACTAGACAGTCATATGAAGAAAAAATCATCATTATCTCGAAATACATATTCTTAAAAGTGCTGAAATTGTATTGATTTTTTAGATTTTGTTTGAAAAAATCGGAAATAACATTTTAAAATGGCTGTATCTCGAGAACTACATCAGCAAACCATCTGAAACTGGGCCCAGAGATACTTGACAGTCATATGAAGCAAAAAACATCATTATATCGAATTGCATATTCTTTGAAATGCTAAAATTGTATAGATTGTTTTGGTTTTCTTATTGAAAATCGGATGTAACATCTTAATAGGGCTGCATCTCGAAAACTACATCAGCATATGTTTTTATTTTTTGCACAGAGGTGCCCTATGGTGTAAGGAATCGATAGACCCCAAAATCTCGGATTGCTTATTTTTTTCATAATAACGGTATTTTGAGCACCGTGCATGTATTATTTAATTAAATGCTTTAGCTAACAATCATATCTAGAGTTTTTTTACATGCTCTATAGGCTATTATAGGACCTACTATGAAGGACTTGACCATGAAAAGGTTTTGAAGGACTTGGCCATGTCATGTGCTTTTGCAGGATAATGTTTGGAAGCGTCTTTTTTAGTCAATTCTACCTAATGTTTGAAGATTTTAAAGAACAAAAATAGAAGGATGAAAATCACTAAACTAGCATTCGAGTGATTGTTGAAGGAAACTGCCAATATTTGCAAGGAAATAGAAATGTAAACAATGAATTCCAAATAAATTATGCTGGAAATCTAGAAGAGCTTGAGAATTTTTCAATTGTATTAACGGATTCATTCTGATCAATTCAAGTGTGATTTCCTGTGTGGATTGATCCTACAATTTGGCTACAATCCTGCAAATGTTTACTAATCTAGACTAGAAGAAAGGAGAGCGCAAAATTCGAACAAAAAAAAAATACATCGAATGGAATTTATTTTAAGAAAATTAGCATGATCGCACGCAGCGGGTATGGCAGTCACAAATATGTTTATCTTTTCGTTACCCATAAATTTACGCTCTTTGGCGTTTCCCGCCACCACCACTTGTCTGGTATTTTATTTTGATGACGTTTGCTTTTATTCAGCAATTTCCCCCCTCAAAATTGCTACTCTCTACGGACGGAATTCCGCGATACCGCGGTGAGCGTTTGACAGCTTCAGTTCGAAGCTGCGTCGGGAGGGGAACTAGAGTACTACTACTACAACTGCTATGACAGGGCAAGATTAGGCGTCGGAGGTGGTGAAGATTAATATCTTGCCTCACCCGCACCCGTAAACGGTTCTAATGTTTGACTTGTGAGGTCGTCTCCGCCTAACCTCTCGGGACACTCGGGGGGTTTTCCCCATCCGCGTCAAATTGGGGGAAATTTGTCTGGAAAAGCATCGTCGGCTTTTTTTGGCGGTAGTGTCGAACAATTTTATGACTTGCAGATTGGTATTCGTGGAGTCATTGCGAGGGTGGTGGAGGATTATGTTACACTTAAATGTAGGGAATTAGCAGGTTTTGACACTTAAAACGAAGCTTGTAACTCTTGCATTGAGGTCTCCATTCATAACTTATGTTTTAGAAAATTAAAATAATATTAAGAGCTACTTACAATTCAATTCCAAATTAATTTTGAATTAAAATAGAGCAATGAAAGCAATTTATTTAATGAAATTGAAAAAAAGATATTGTGTTTTTCTTGGAATAAATTTTTTTTGCTGTCGAAACTTCTAGGTCTAGTTCGATTACAGAAATCCATTTGAAAAGCATTCCATGCAATTCCAAATTTAAATTGAAAACGACAAATCCAGCGCTCAATATCACTTTCAAAAATTGGTTTTTGCTGCCTTAGGATTTGATTTCCCATTCTGTGTGAATCCACCAAGTGTGTCTCGGAAAATATCACCAAAAAAACACGCACGCACACACACACACTGTCTTTGCTCGTTTGCGTGTTTGTTTTTGTTATTCTGTTTGTTTGCCATTCACCCATGGGGCGCAGTGTCGAGACCAAAGACAATAATCCACTCAAAAAAAAAAAAAAAAAGAAAGAAAACTCTATAAAGGAAAAAAAAAAAGATTCAAACTAAATCCCACTTCATTCCACCACGACGTTAGCTATGGCAAAGTTGCGTTGCCTTGAGTTCGGAGAGACCACACCGTTAGCTGAGACCGCGCCTGCACGGAGATGATAAAGTGGCCATCGAAAGAGAGTGAGGGAGCGATTTTCTTTTCTAAAGTGGAAAATGGACTGGGTTGGCGGCGTTTGAATTGTGATGGGGACATTTTCTCACCCATCAGTCTTCCGTGCCGACAAGATTCACCTTTTTCCCCCGCGTCACGCGGCCCCTTTGTGTTTGTGGTTACGGAAAGCCGATTTGAGTGGAGCACATTGGATGATTCACGTTTAAGTTAAATATCTGTATTCATTCAATTTTCGAAGCTTTGTTTTTGAAAGAGCTGAAGATTTTCTGATATTTTCAAAATTAACATTTTTTTTTCGAAAAACATCAGCATTAAAAATTACAAAATTCTCTTAGCTCAGTTTACTATAATAATGAAAACATAACATAAAAGTGTTATTTATAAACTCTGAAATTGTCATGTTTTTCTATATGAAAATTAATTTGAATCAGAAAATGGACTGCATTATCGAATACTTTGGACAATTTTGCACTAAGAGCGGCTTAAATTAGTTTTTTAATTACTATTTGTATGTGTTATTGCAAAAAAAACTCCAGATTTAAAGGCAGATCAATACACAGAAAACAAATGATGGTAAAATTCATCAGGTGGAAATGGTTATAGATTTCGTGTCAAAAAAAAGTTGTAATATTTTATAAGAAACTGGTGAATTTCCATCAGTTTTTTGTTAATTTTTCACCAGGTTCAAATTTTTACACATTTTTGCCTTCCTCACTTTACTGAGGAAAGGCTATAAAATCATTCGAATAATGACCTTCTCAATAAGACCTCCTAGACCCATCTTTATGTATACCTATCGACTCAGAATCAAATTTTGAGCAAATGTCTGTGTGTGTGGTGGGATGTTCATCAAAAAATTGTCACTCGATTATCTCGACAATGGCTGAACCGTTTTGGCCACATTCGATCCATTTTAGAGTCCTATAAGTCGCGATTAAAAATGATGCAGTTTAGTTAAGTACTGCAAAAGTTATGCTAAAAAGACAATTATGACTAAAATTCGAAAGATTGTAAAAAAAGATTCGAAGATCGAAAGATTTGAAAGAAAACCCAACAAAACATTGAAGATCTGACAATCCTATCAAAAGTTATAAACACTTAAGTGTTATTTATGTACTTTTTGGAGGCCAGATCTCAGATATTTTGATGAAAAGTTGTCCAGATATATCATGCGACCTATCTTTGGATAGGTAATTAAAAGACCTTTCCATTGAGCACGAATTGAATTGGAGATTTTACTACTCTATCATAAGTTGTAAGCACATAAGTGTCCTGCAATATGAAGATTTGACTACCCAATCTAGAACACTGAAAGGTCCGTTCTTTTTTGTTTATTTTGGATAGCATTACCCTTAAAATGTGAGTAAGGCACCAATCACCTAAGGGTGGATTAAGTAACGTTATCAAGTAAAATAACTCAAAAAGAGGTAATTTTTAACCAACCTAAATTTCAACATTCCAAAATTAAACATTTTTTTATCTGTGTAGTGAATGTACTCTTTGGTCATATGATGTCACTTTTGATGTAACTTACACATAAAAAAAGTTGAATTTTGGAAGGTTGTATATTTGGTAGGTTGAATATTACCTCTTTTTGAGTAATATTACATAAAAAAAATTGTAAAAATATGACCCTGATGAAAATTCATCAAAATGTGATAAATTTCACCGGTTCTTCATGCAATATTACACTTTTTTTTTGACACAAAATCTGTCATCACTTTTTTATGCGTAATTTTCGATTCCTATAAATCCAAAAAAATAAAGGCTAAAAATGATTATAAATGGATATTATTTACATTAAGGAACTTTTTCCTACAAACGTGATTAAATTAATTCTTAAATCAATAAAGTTAAGTTTATGAAAACGAAATTTTGAAAGCCGAATGAATTATTACTAATGTTTGAGAAACTGTCATATGCGTTCGATTAGCGCTTTACGTTTGACAAAAACGTTTGCAATTGCTTTAGGTATTATGGAAAAGGAACAGCTAAACACTGTTGAATCGTAAAAATGTTCAAATAGATGAGTTATCAAAATTAACTGCGGTTGATGTTTGTTTCAATTTTGAAATAGTTTCTTGAAAACTCTCATTGTCTCAACCAGAGCTGCAAATGTCAGGGGTCCTGACGCGAAAATCGGCGACGCATACACGATTTTTTCAGATCCATTCACTGAGCCGCAAAACCGTGACATAAACAAACCCGACTCAGTCGTGAGTGCCCTAGCTCACTAAGCAGCTGCAATGCGAGACAGTAGTCGACCAACGCTCTTTCGACGTTGCACGCACACACATAAAGAAACAAGTTTTTAGACAAAAAGTTGGTATTTATGCGTGGAAATGTAATTTTGAATATAAGTTATGGTTGTTTTAAGTTTTTTGCACAGTCTAGAACTATTCAATTGTTTAAAAATAGTCAAAATAGTGTTTAGAGAGGATTTTACGAGTCAGTTATACGACACGAATTGAGTGAGTGTAGCTCATTTTTTCACGTCTCTCATCCTCCAGCAGCCGACCGGCACGAGTCAGGCGGCAGTGGTTGAACGGACACAGTAGGCTTACAGTCAGATGCTAGCAGTGAACTGACATTTTGGTTTGCTTCATGTGTACGCTGGGTTGGAAACATTTTGCAGGCCTGGTCTCAACAATTGAACTTGTCTTCAAAATAAATTTGAAAAGACCATCCGGGTAACTGCTGGCCAAATATTGGTCAAATATGTAGTTTAGAGTCTTTCAAGGCATCATCGGTCTTCAGCGACTTTTGTAAAGAAAAATCCAATCAAATTTTTAGAAAATGTGAACAAATAGTTGCATAAGATATCTTCAGAAAATATTTCGTTCCACAAATTTCTGAAAGTCCTACTTTCATGGTACCAAATATCAGAATTTTGTCGAATTTTGTATCTTATGTTTGTTCTACAAAACACACCGTGTTCACTAGGGTGACATTAAAAACAATCGACATCAGGGATGATAAAAGTCCTTTTAGGCAAAAATAAGTAACTGTCAAATATTGAGCGAAAACGGTTGAGATTTAAGGGTCACTATAGATCTTTAAAGTTGATGAAAAAAAAATCATGCAAAAACGTCATCTTTAAATCGCTAATAAATCATCAGGGTTAACTCGGATCGTTTTGCCGTCTTCGACAAAGTTGTTTATCGTAAAATTTTATTGGAGAATCTTACTTTGACAATGCTTTCCATAGATTTTTGCGGTTTTTCCCATACAAATTAAACGATAAAATGCAACCCTTTTATATTTACCGATTAGGCTCAAAATGTACATAGTTATTTTTTGCCTAAGGAATCGTACCTAGGGGTATTTCTGAAGATTTTCCAAAATTTTATTACTTTCTTGTCACCTTGATGTTTGCCCATTTTTTTTAACATTTTTTTTTCGAAAGCCTCTTTTTGTTTGGATATGATAAACGGATATGTTGTAAACTTATCAGCTTCTTTGTCGAATTTTTAAATATTGAAATGTTATTAAAATGTATATATTTTTTTCAATGTAAATGTTTACAAAATTGACAACATTGTTGTTCAGGAATTTTAAAATAGGTAAAAACAAGTTCTCTCCCTTTAAATTTTTTCATAAAAATCCTAAAAAAAAAATCTTCCACATGACTATTTAACAAAATCATCTAATTTCTTGAATGTTCCTGGGACTCAGGAAAAATCTTAATTATTCTTAAAATGCCCAAGTTTTTTAACATTTAAAAAATCGTGAACAAACCAAGTTTAAACCTTCTCCTTCCTTTTGTAATTCTACCATCTACCAAGATAAAATGGAAGCTTGTAAACAAACAGGGAATGAAAATATGATTTTATATATTTGAATTAAGTAAATTTTTGAAGAAAAGCTGACAAAAATAAAACTCATGTGGCAAATTAGCTATCTTTGAATGTTTATTTTATATCTACTATTTATATACGATTCATATTTAACAATTTATTAAGGATTAATTATGTTAAAATTTCAATTAAATGCATGTTTTGCTTCTTCAATTGTAAATATTGGGTTTTTCAACTATTATTATTTACGTATCAACTCATTTTGGAAGATTGTTTTTTCTTCAATTCTATTTATTCAAGCATCGTTCTAATAAAATTGTCAAACTTCACGGGATTTCATGAGAAATATCACTATTCACGAATGTCACGTTGTCCGTGAAATCGTGAAAAATCATTTATCTTGGTCATCTCGGAAGATTTGGTTTTAGAAGATAAAAGAAAATGTTATACATTTTTTAATGGCATTGAAGATTGGACCAAAGGTTGTTTTTTGTACATCACCAAAATTGCGATTTTCATCGATCAAACCACAGTTTTCGAAAACCATGATTTAATTTTCGGAAAATTGCCAACACTTTGAAATGATCTTTGACCAACTTGTTAAGATGGTATTATTTGGTATTTCATTTCAAATTCTTTGGTTAACTTGACGTTTCTAAGCAATTATTAAAGATATCATAGTATGTTTATTAACGAATGTGAATACAAAATATTTTCTTCTATATTATTAGAAACAGTTATTTTAATTGGCATTTGAATTTTGATCTCAATTTAATACTCAGCAAGTTTAAAATCATTTAACATGGCACGATTTTTCTTTTGTTCTTGAAAAATATTATTCCTTCATCTGAATTTCCCACTGTGCTCCTCCATCTTCATCATCCCCTTAGTTTGTACCGAAATGAGCCAATGAGTGATGGCTGCTGTCAAAAAGACGATATCGCCCTCTTCTCACACCTTCCTCCACTCCCATGGGTGACATTCATTTTTTCCCTTGCTGCCAGGTCAGATGCTGCAGGGTGCTGGTTTGGGTGGAACGTGCTTGGGGGTCGTCCAACGTGTGACTAAAATTTATGGTTATTAATTATTAATTAATTTTCTCTTTTATTGAGGGATCCATGATGGAATAGCTCTGTCGTTTTTCGGCTTGGGACGTGGGAGCAAGCCATCTTTGAGGGGCAATTTTAAACGGCTGCTGGCTCGTAAAACTGGGTGGAAAATTCAATTATGCCTACTAACGATGAGTTGGTCCCTTCTGGAAGGAAAAAAATGGATTATGAGGAAATATTTATCGTCAATTGCATTCACTGCTGTACCTCGTGACCGAGTGGTTATAGCAAACACGGGTGAACAACATAATTACCGCCAATAACCGTACCTGGGTCGCAATCCACCTTTCAGGTAATTTACGCCATTCGACAATAAAAGTTTGCAAAACTTCTTCTTCTGCTAAATTTTGTGGAGCGAGTGGCACCAAATTTTGCAAAGTTGGGTGCACCCAGTGGGAACTGAAATTACGACCCAAAAGTGCTGGGCCCGTCCATTTGAGATTCATAATACACAAAAGCACTTCTGGAGAATTCGGATTTTCAGGGATGTGTATTTAAATTTCTCAAAAAGAAGCTTAAAGCATTCAGCTTAAGAACATTTGAAACCTTTAAAAAACAATTTTTAATTCAAAAATTTATCAATAATAATTCAAAAAATCAGACACTTTTCCATCGCTGATCCCCTCACCCTTCGAAAAACAGTGACTCGATGGGCATTTGGCTGAGCCCCATAAAACTGAAGTTGTAAAATTTTCGACAGCAAGAACAATTTTCGTTTAGTTAATGTCGCCCTGGCCCCGTGTCACCTTATCTGACCTTGGAACCGAGGCTGCGATGGCATTTCGAAGAGTTTGACGAAAAAGAGGGAGGAAATCAAATAAATTGGGTTTGACTTTTTTCAACGACTTTTCCGGTACACACACATACAAGCATAAAAGTACGAGCCCCCCAGGAGAGTTGGAGAAGAAGGAGGAGTTGAGTTTTTTTTTGTGTCGGTGTGTGTTGGCCAAGATGGTGTGTCGTGTATCAAATTTCATGACCCCCGATGTAAGTCGAGTGTTTTTGGTTATGTTAAGGGAGGGTGGAGGGGAGAGAGAGCTTAAGAATGCGATTGAAATACCTTTTTACCGTTTATGGGAAGGTAGAGCATAACGAGAATGCTGGGACTGATTTATGTTTCAACATCATTAGTGCAAATTTCTTCGTAAATTTGAGTCGATGATTTTTTTTATGTTGTCCAACGTTCAACACTGTATCAAATTCCGTTGGCACCCGTCTGTCAATCTGTCCCAAAAGTATCACATCTTCAGTCAAGCCAGACGAATCCAAATATTGAAACCTGTTGTCTACGGTTCGCACGACGTCGCGACGTCCCCGAGTCAGTTGCATATCTCAATATTCCATCGCCCTGCCAGCATGACTACCAGAGTGTGTGTGTGAGGCTAACGTGGCAGCCACCACCCCGTCGGACTTGCCCAAGCCAACGATGATGATGCACGCGCGAATTGCAACTTGGTTGGCCACTTTTGCTGCGCGAAATTATTGGCCGCCTGCCCAACGGGGAGATTCTCGGCCGGTGGTGGATTCGTTCACACCCGGGAGTGAAAACATGTGTCCGTCGGGGGACGCGGTATCGGGCCAAGTTTCCCACGTACACGGTGTGGTATAGCCGAGCTAGGCCCTGCAGCCTACGCTTTGGACAGGCCAGATATTCGAGGGGGACAGCCGGCTGCCAAAACATCCGCGGCGATCCATCTGTTCAAGTCGGTTTAGTGTGGAAATTCTCGGTAAATGCGGCTCCATTACTCGAAAGCCCGAGGCCGATTGAAGAATATTGATATTTATCACATTGAAATAACGATGCCAAACATGGAAAATTTGCCTTTTTCTCGAGGTTGACAGCTTAAGTGTTAATATGGTGTGCATGACTTTTAAAATTTTAACAAAAAAACCAGAATTTGTTTTGCTTTTTTTTGCCCGTGGCATATCAAGGTTTAATGCTATTGTCCTTCACAGTAGTGGTAGCTCATCGAGATTTCGATAGGTTTTTGCCTCAGGAACACATTTTTCTTATGCAACAAAAAAGCCCCCAAAAATTCATTTATAAGGCGTGATTTGCGTTTTATGTTTTCATAGAAAAAATCATATTTTGCTCTAAAATATTTTAAACAAAATATTTCCAATTGTCCCGTATTTTACTTCAAATCATAGTTAGGGGTCCCATATTTTTTACTTGCATTGGCAACAATCAACAACAACAACTTTAGAGGCCAACTCACTCATTTTTGCCGCCAAAACCAATACCATCTACTTGTAGGAAACCTATTTCGGAACAATTTTGCTTTTTGAATGATTAGGTTTTGTCATTTCAGTGCCAAATTAAATTCATTTTAATAAAATAAAAATGACGAATTTTTAAAATTTCTTATGAAAACTCAATTGTGTCACTAACACAGTGGGAAAAGTCGAAGCAAAAAACGGACTTAATTGATGCTGGTCAATTAAAACTTTCAACTATGACTGTTCGTATGTGAAAAATTCCTAGGAATCGATTGGTGATGGTGAGAATCCTCAAAAATTTGGGTAAGGCCCGTTTAAGGTCGATTTACCCTATTTTTTGTTGTTTTTATTAGTTTTAAATATGTTGCTGAAATGTTCAATATTTTGACACAACTTTTACTTAAGTGAAAAATTTCGAGGAATCGATTGATGAGAGTTAGAACCCGCGGAAAAAGTCTATTTACCTTTTTTTCCTGTTAATTTTAGTTTTAAATATGTTGCTGAAATGTTCAATATTTTGACAAAGCTCTTTCTGACGTGAAAAATTCCGAGAAATCCATTGGTGATATGGAAATCTTGCAAAATGTACCTGAAAATCATTTCGATGGAGAAAAAAAAGTTATTTCACCGCATTGAACATTTAAGCAACATATTTAAAACTTATAAAAACAGCAAAAATAGGGTAAATCAACCTAAAACGGGCCTTACGCCAATTTTCGCGGATTCTCACCAACATCAATCGATTCTTCGGAATTTTCACATAAGAAAAGTCTTTGTTGAAAATTCTAATTGACCGGCATCAATTAAGTCCGTTTTTGCCTCGATTTTTCCCACAGTGCATTGCTGTCTCAGCCTTTTGCAATAGTTTTTTTTTTTAAGTAATTGATATTTGAAATATTTTTTTACAAAATTATGATGAAAACTCCGTTTATTTAAAAAAATCAGCATATGTTTTTTTTTGTATGTACAACTAATCTAGATTACTTTTTTATGGGACTTTTTGAAAAAGTAAGCGAGTAATATTTGATAGCCCGGATAAAAAAAAACCATTGGATTACCATATTTCATCATAAGTTGACACTCCGAGAAATGGTAGCTATTTGCTAAATAAGTTTTCAATATCCCAAAAATAAAATTTAACAGTAACAAACTATTTGTAAACTGTTTGTTTCGAGGTCACTTGAACCATTAATAACCATTTGACAAACAGTTTTTTGACGAAAATTGAACTGATTTTTATACTTACCAACCATAGAATGACCTTAGGGATCGGCAGCCGAAGCCGTTATTTTTGCATAAGAGTTGAATAATAGTTTATGTTATCATAAAAAAAATTGTTATTGGTCTGATATTGATTAAAAGCAAACACAAATTGGGAATAACATTTTTTGTTATGGAAGAATAACTCCAAGTGTTATTGGGATGATCGGATTAGTTGTTAAAATAACAAATAATAATAACAAAGATTTGTTCGAAGAATAACTAAAAATGTTATAAGTCTGTTATTACAATAACAGTCCAATAACAAAAAAAATCATAACGGCGAATAACAAAAACTGTTATAAATAACATAAAATTTTATTGATGGCCTTGTATTTTCAAATATCAAAAAATGTTATTCCAAAGTTATTACCGTCTGCTCGGGAAAACAATAAGAAAAGCATTTTCCTGCGTTTAAAATCATATTTAGCATGTCAGGAATCAATGAAAAATATTTTAAATTTTGTGTGGAATGATTGCACAACAACTGGGCAGGTGCAAATGCACTTTAAAATACTTTTTTCATTCAAATGTTGAGACCATGGCATGTCATTGATTTTTTTTTTATATTTTTGCCTTCCTCACCTTACTGAGGAAAGGCTATAAAATCACTCGAAAAACGAAATTCTTAATTTGACCTCCTAGACCCACCTTCATGTTTACTTATCGACTCAGAATCACATTCTGAGCAAATGTCTGTGTGTGTGGTGGGATGTTGATCAAAAAATTTGCACTGGATTATCTCGGCACTGGCTGAACTGACTTGGACCGTATTGGTCTCATTCGATCAGTCTTGGGGTCCCATAAGTCGCTATTAAAAATTATAAAGTTTATTACAGAACTTCAAAAGTTATGCTTAAAAAAACGATTCTAATAAAAGTCCAGAAGATTGTAAAAAGGGTGGTTTTTGTAAGAAACCCCGTCATGTTATACATTGTTAGAAAGACCTTTCCAACGAATTCAAAAGTTTGAAGATCCGACAACCCTATCAAAAGTTATGCGCACTTAAGTGTTATTTATGAACTTTTTAGAGGCCGGATCTCATATATTTCGATGAAAACGTTGTTCGGAACTATCATGCAACCTGTCGATGGATAGGTGATCAAAATACCTTTCCAACGAGTTAAAAAGATTGAAGATCTGACAACCCTATCAAAAGTTATAAGCACATAAGTGCCCTGAATTATGAAGAGCTGACTACCCAATCTGATGGTATGACTAATGAATCAAGTTGATAGAACACTGAAAAGTCCGCCCATATGTATCTATTTTGGATAGCATTACCCTCTAAATGTGAGGAAGGCAACAACCACCAAAGGGTGGATTAAGCAACGTTTTTTTTTTGCGTCCCCCCCCCCCCCTCGACCCCAACCAGAGTCGAGGGACATAAACTTCAAGAAATATTTGTAACGGCCTTAGTGGAAATATAAAAAATAAAAACAAAACAATATCAGAATTATTTGATGCAAACTTAAATTATTGTTTTTTTTTTCGTTACGAAAAAATTACAAAAAAAATATTTGCTGCCAAATTTCGCACTTAAATTATTCTTTAGAATTTTTTTTTGCACTTATTAAAAGTATTCAATGTTGTTGGTTTTGAACACTGTAGAGCTATTTTTTCTTGGTGAGCAGTTGAGTTTTGATCCGGACATTTTTTTTATAAATTTGATTAATTTGACTTACTTTTAACATTAAAACTCAATAATTGGATAACATAAATTGATAAATGCATGCATGTCTTCTAAGCTTGATTTTTTTTTTCTAATTTGCCCGAATAGAAGAAGGTTTCAAAATGAAACAAAAAATGCTGAAATTAAGCAATTCACAAATTTATGTAAGCGATTTATTTTTTTTTTATTTTTTTTTTATTTCAAATTTGCAAAATTTAAATTTTTTGCTATGATGTGTTTACCGCAGAAAGGATTCTGGGAACGGATCACATTTCATGGAATCTACAGGGGAGGAAGGATGCGTGGACATACCGTATCAAACGCTCTGATTAGTAGTTTCATGTGGTGAGTGGTGAAATGTAGCATTTTGATTTATTATTTCCACAATTTTTCATTTGCTATTACAATTTACCTTAATATCTTGCAGAAATTTAAAAAAAATAGAGTACGGACAGTTATAGAACCAGATTATTTTAAAGTTTATAATTAGGAAAACTGATAAAGGAGGAAGGGAGGAGCGGGCGTTGCTGAATTGTTACGAAGTTTAAAAGCAAATGGTCCTGCGTTTGATACCCATCTGCTTTCAACAAGAAAGTTTTGGACTTATTGAATTTTGAATTAATGAAAAACATCAAGCTCATGGCTGGGTTTGATCCCCTATCCTTAGGATTGGCAAGCAAAATGGTTTCCACTTTACCGTGGAACATTGGTAACTTGAGTATTACTTAGACTGATTTATTTGAATCCAAAAATCGGACAAAGAATACAAATTAAATGCTCATTTTAATTCAAGAGAAAACAAGTCAAAAACTGCGTGCCCTTCCATCGTTACGGACTGACAATTGACGCAGTGTTCACATGCTCAAAGGAAGGTCGGAACATCCGCCTACGATGTTCAATTCAGTCCAACCTGCCATGCGAAAACATTCCAAGTTTGCAAGTCAAAGCAAAAATCGCTGACACATGTGGCAGCTTTCCCAACCATATGTTTTTGTATGTGGGGGGACGGCTCCTGTAAGTATGCAACCGATTGCATGACGGCTCGGCCCATCCAGAGTTGCAATCATACGGGTCATGATACCCTGCTGCACACATATCGCCAGCAGTCAGTCATCGCTGTCTGAAGTGTGTGTTACTACACGATTTGTATGAACTTCCTGGATTTTGGTTCCAGAAATAGACGTTCGTGGAACCGTTGAGAACTTGAAGGTAGCCTAAAGACGGCACAAAAATTGAGTCGAAATATGCTGCTCCGTAACGGAATGGAACTTCATTTAACCCAGTACTGAGTAGCAACATACATAAATATACGAATGATTCTGAGCGTACAGTCGACATAGATAAAGTCATTTGGTAGATAGAGAGAGTTGTAGCCCCGTGGAAGGCACTTCTATGAATGCTCAGTAGGGGAGGAGCGTAAATTTTGTGCATATAACAAAAAATAGATTTTTTTGTGACTTGTCAAAAGTGATTTCGGTGAGATTTAAAAATCATAATTTCACATTTTTTCTAACTCAAACAAAATGCTGAAGTATTATCCTTTTCTCTTCAATAACCGGTTCATTTCATCTCCGCTACGGTCGATATCGACGCCCGGCAATGTCGAGGACTGGCTATGGTGAGTGATTGATGGATTGACAGGCAGAGTGAAAATTTGATGTGAGTGGGGAAGGGGCTGCACTCTAGATTTTCTGCAATGAAAAGCCTTTACAGATGGAGAGATGAAACAGGAAATGCACTCTGCTTCCTGTCGCTCAATCGAGTTGTGATTGTGTGTCGAAAGGGTGGGGAAAGTTGAGGGAGGGGGCATCAAAGTGATTTTGATTTTGCAAAGAGTAGCAGATTTAATGCGCTGTAAAGTGCGACATTAAATTCCGTTTTAAATTTTGTTAGAATTGAATGATCAGGTTCATTACTCTGTGGAATTGATATTTCATTTTATCTTAGAATATTTTTATATACTTGGATGATACTGCATAACTCTTTGGAAAAGAAACAAGAAATGTTTTAAAATATCTTGAATTTACATTTAAGTAAGCAAATTCTCAAGTTTGTTATTTATGTTTTCAACCTTTGTAAAGTAAAAATTCAAAATTCATTTAAAAAAACTATACCTGATGGTGATGTGTATGATTTGTTACCGAAATTCTTAAGTAAAAATTCAAGCTTTTTTTATTCTGTTCCTTTCTTCTGGTTATTGTTTCCAAAACAAATCCAGCAAAAATTACACACCCACCAGAAATCCACCCATGACGTATCCAGCCAGACTGGCATCTTCCTTAAAAGAAAAACAAGAGAAAAGAAAAATCACAACATCACTTGAGTAAAATGTGCCGTGACGTCAGTCTAACTGACGGCGACTGGTTGACGTCTGATGACGATTCGCTTTTTTTTTTTGGGTGGCAGCAGCCGCCATATGGACGACCTTGAAGATGTTGGGGGTAGTAAATATGTACACACGAGTGATGAGCTAATCGGGATGTGCACTTGACACTAGACGTGACGGTTTGTACACAGATCCATAACCTGGCCAAAGTGGCTGCTGCTTGGCAGGCTAGAGGTTGCTGGTTCAATTCTTAAGGTGGTATCAAATTTAACTCAAATCAAATTTAACAAAATACTGAAAATATGTTCTCAAAGTATTCGATAAGAAATAACCTAAAATAGATTCTCGAACGTTGGAATGATTCATGCTCCCGGTAGACTAAACATTGCATTAATTGGCAGTCTCAAATGATGCCGGAGTCCATTTAACCAGTTGTGCTTGGTTTGGAACTTTGATGGTGTCTGGCCGCAAATGCCAAACATCAACCAAACTATGAACTGTGGTTGAAGAAAACAAAACTTTTTGATGCTGTGTGGGTTTCTGCTAAATTGACTTCTGGCCATGTAAACCATAACGGCAGACTTTTTTGTATTTTGGTTTTGTTGAAGAATATAAGCAAATGATTTCTAAAATAATCTTTTTGTATTGTCTATTATTTAGAAATAAAAATCCTTATTTCAGTCTAACGCTTGTACTGTGAGCTGTCAGTCAGCGCGGTACAATTAATTATCCGAGAATTATTACTTTTTTTGCTGCTGACTCAAATAAAATGCAGGCAACAGCCAGATCCCGCTAATGCGAACACCCGTGCGCGTCTGTAAACAATTTACCACGCATACAAACACGTGTCCTCCCACCTAGCATGATGGGGTTGTGGTCGTATTTGCGTTACGGTTATAGGTCATCCCTGTTTTAATTCAGTATTTAACGATAATTGTGAGCCCCCCCGACGTAAAGTGTTTATTTTTGGCAGGGGTTTGGAAATATAAATGAAGGAGATTAAGCTTAAAGGGTTCTTTTTTTCAATCTTAATTTTTTTTCTTTGTTTAAAGTTGAAAGCAATAGAAACATCCGCAACAAACTTAAATTTGAAACAACTTTCAGGAACGTTTACATGAAAACCATAACATTATTGTAACAAGTTGATTGTTTTCACATATCGTCGCCGTCGTGCTATCTTGTATTTATTTCCTAGAAGTTTGCTTCAATTTAGTTGCCTGAGTTCCATGTTATAATTAAAAATGTTTTCGCAAAAAAAAAAAAAACAAAGCAATCCACTTTAACGATCCCCGGGTCTTTTGTGGGCTCTGTTGCAAGTTTTTGCTCATTTCTAAGCATCCGAAGGTTCCCAAGTAACAATTTCAGTTTTGTAACAGTCTCAAAGAGTTTCTGTAGAATTCTTAAGAAAATTCAAATGAAATGCTTTATGGTTCTACATGCTGAGTTAAATACCAGTTAAATCAACATTAAATCCAAAATGGACTATTTTAGGAGGTTATCAAGAGTATTTTTGAGGAGCATGTTAAAACTTACCAATTTTAATGTGTGCTTTATAAATACATTATAGAGCTCTTCAAAACAAGATTAAAACTGCTTGGCTTGGAAAAAGGTTTTCTTGAAGTCTGTAATTATTCTTGAATGCTATATCAGAGCATGAAGTATTTATTTATTTGTTTTGCAGTAAAACCAAAAGGTTGTACATCAGAGGGAATGACATACAAATTTACTTGATTAAAATAAATTTTTCTTACACGCAAATACAATGACTGATGGCAGATGATAATAATTTGGCAATATTATTTATTGTAACTAAGAAATATTTGTTGAAGTTTATACTTATAATAAGCCACAACAGTTATGCCAAAAAAAATCATCGACCAATTTTCAAAGATAGCTCGAAAAATTAGTGTGAGCACTTTCAATTCCCTGAAAAAAAGTTGAGATTTTTTCAAAAACTGATAATTTTTGCTTGTTGTTGCTTCCAAATTCAATATGGCTGCGTTTTTTTGTCCTTTGCTTCTTTCAGCAATATGGCGAAATTCGATAAGTATAAATGCTCTTGATTAAATATATTTTAAATCTATTCATTCTTGAGCAGTTCTGCCTCAAAACTAGCCAGAACATACCAGATTTATAAAAGACTTATAAGGGCTTTAATCAGAACCAAAACGTTTTATCATGGTTTTCTACAAGATTACACATGGCGGGACCGTAGCACATGCAACTTTTTCAGCTGCAAGTAGATCGCCTTCGTTGGTGGAGAAATTGAATTTCAAAATAACTGAATAAAAAAACAGAAAGATTTTTTGCTTTTTAACGATATTTATTCATTTAAAAAACACACAGCATGAACACACATAAAATCACTTAATGAAGAATCAACTAACGCAACTTTATTCGTGTAGCTTTATAAACACGGTCCTTATTATCACTATTGTTAAGTGATCGTCACAACATTTACCGCAGTTTTTTCACTTTTCCCATCACTTACACAAGTAGACAGTACAAAAAGTCCATATTATTGATTGAAATAGTTATTCACAAAAAAATACAAAAAAAAACTGCAACAATAGCACAAATGACACCTTGAGCGCAACTGTCAATTATTGGGCGTAACAATACACAAAACTAGATCTGATGGGTTTTATCGAAGACTAATTTACGAATATAATGTTTTATGGATAGCCTTTTGTATACCTTAAGTATTTATGCCAGTCCTTGTTAAATCTCAATAGTCTGCAGACATTAGCAACACGGGAAAATGGCGGATAAGCATTTTGACTGCTGGAACTATTCTACAAGTTTCGATACAAAAGGTAACATTTTCACAAAACAAAAGCTGGCTTCCCGGTTACCTTTTAACACTACGGGTTTTGTTAAATAGTTACCTGTTGTTTCAGAATTTGCAAAACAGTTCCAGCTATCAAAATGCTTTTGCGACCTTTCCAAATGACGCTCCAGAAGTGTTCCCCAAAAACTATCAACCAAGCACACTTTATCGGAAATAAATTAATATTATTATTTTAATATAGAATTATTTCCCACAATGTAAGAACCGCAGGCAAAGTCGGATGTGTTTGGACAGGTGAAATAAAAATTCACTAAATCTTTAAAAGCACTTTTTTTGAGCCAATTCCAAGGCACACAACAGTAACAACTATTTCAGGAAAATATTATATATTATTCTTTTCATCAAAACTAAAACACAATAAGAAACAACAAAAAGCCATTTTTATTACACCTTGAACGTAACAATGAATAATCTAACTGAATATTCACGAATAATTGTTTAGGAACAGCTTCACGTTCTGCACAGAACGAAGTTGCAGAGATACTGAAAGTTTAAGTCTTACAGGATTGTAAAAATGCTCTTTGAAGACGGGACTGATTTAAGGCAGACTTCGTTAAAGTCATTTAGCAACAAAACAACCTCTTCAAGATAGTTTAAAGTGTAAGGAATAAAACCAAATTAAAACCTAATATAAAATTCTTAACATGATCTTGAAGAAATCTTGAAACTATTATTAAGCTTCATGACCATAAAACAAGTAGGTTTTAATCAAAGCTTTAGTAATACTTTATTGCACTTTTTAAAACTTTAATAAAAACTTATAAGAATACTAAGCATATCATTTGTTACTTGGGTTATGTGTGATGAGTCACCCAAAACCTCTTTTACGCAAATGGACCGACGTTTTACTTCCCCATCCGATAGAAGGCCAGGAGGATATGGCGGGAATCGAACCCGCACCCGATCCCTAAGAAGCTATGTTAGGGATCGGCAGCCGAAGCCGAAATGTATTCGGTAGTCGGGTATTAACGTGTGTCAAACGCGTTCTGACATGCAATCCGTTTGGCCAGTTGTCGCACTTACAGTAATTTTCAGGATGTGTCAATATAGCACGACCAATTTGAAGCTTTTTTGATATGAAAAGTGACAACAATGTACTGACTTTTTCAGTTTATATGGAATATCTCAGGATTGGAATTGAATTTTGGGGATCTGTGAAGGTCAAAATTTGAGTAATTGAGGGCTGCGAAAAATTGCGTTCTTGACTCAATTTGGCCCAAAATTCATGTTCAAAATGTAAGTACGACAACGACGAAATATTGAGTTTCAACTAAAAGTAAAAGCTGTTTAGATTTTCAATCATAACTCGTGACTTTGGCAACAAAATTCGACCAGCCAAAAAAAAAAATATGTTTGTTATTGTTTACTTATGTGTTCTAGTTTTTGTTTGTTCAATGTCAAACATAAAAAACGTGTTTTTTTTTCAAGACGTCAAAAAGTAACATAGGTACGATAAGATATCACGAGTCTAGAATTCCCAGGAATCGAGAGTTGACGTTTTGTATTTCCCGGAAATTTCCGGAACCCGAAAACATTACATGTTTTTTTGCAAAATAATTGATGTGTTGCCAATAATTTGTATCTAATGTTATACACAATTACAATAGCATGATCACAAGAAAACTATAGTCATAGAAATAGTTGTTCTATAAAACAGGATCTAGGAATTCGTCAAACATCCATTTTTTAAACTAAATTGTGATCCTTTTAAAGCATTGAAAAGGAGATCTCTAAAATTTCTACTTAATTTCAGGGTTAGAAGTTTGACTTGGTTTTAAGTGAATTTGACAATGTTTTTTTTTTTAATTTTGCCATGATTTTCATTCGAGAATTTCAATGTTGCTTCCCTGACAATATTTTGACGAAATTCTTCTACAAGTTGTTTGGAATAATACCCTACATGTGCTGATACTTTTAAGTAACGATTCTCCTATTTCTTATAAAGTTATGAAAATCATCAACAACCAATGATTGTCAACTAGGAGGCTTTTGAAAAATATAAATTTTGAAACACTTTTGATTTAGAGCAAAAATAACCTTCCAGGAGGGTATTGAGAAAAAATCTTGAAATGGAGCAAAATTTAGAGCATTTCAGTGTGATGATCATTTTTTATTGAAAATTATTGAAGGCTTCACCTTAAATTATAAAAGTACTTTCTTATAGCAGAAAATATAAAAAAATCACGCAGTAAATTGTAAAAGTGACTTAAAACCCTGAAATAACTTAAAAGGCAAAAGGTGATCATGGGAGGTGCTAGAATAAGCCAAATACTCTTAGAAACAAACATTTACCAAACATAAAACTAACATAAACCAAACATGATAAATTCAAAAAAATAATAAAAATGAACAGGAACACGCAAAAAAAAACTTACAACAAGGCAAGTAAAGTTTTACCCACAACTAAAATTGCTCAAAATGACCTCCTGAACACTAGAAAATAAAAAAAAATCGAAAAAGTAGAGGGTTTAACTCTACAAAAATGCCCGAATCTCAATTAAACAATTGTTTAATATTGGTGCCGATGCAAAACACTAAATCATTGATTTAAGCGTAAAAGTAAAGAGAAGTCTACTTTGCCTTCCTCACCTTACTGAGGAATCAATTTGATCAATTTGACCACCTAGACCTTCACGTATATACATCGACTCAAAATCATGTTCTGAGCAAATGTCTGTGTTGATGTGTGTAGGTGGGTGAACAAAAAATTGTCACTAGATTATCTTTGGATTGATTTCACGGATTTTGACCGTTTTGGTCTCATTCGATTAATCTCATAAGTCTCAATTTAAAATCAGCAAGTTTAGTTAAGTACTTCGAAAGTTTTGCTGAAAAAACGACCTTGACTGAATTTCAGAAAATGGTAAAAAGGGTGGTTTTTGTACGTCTTGTTATTTTTAGAAAGGTATTGAAAAGACCTTTCCAACGAGGCCAAAACATTTAAGATCTGGCAACCCTTTCATAAGTTAGGAGCACTTAAGTGTGATAGAAATATTGTCCGAATCTTCCATGCGATTTATTGTTGGAAAGGTTTTTATCAGACCTTGCCGATCAGCCAGAAAGATTGAATGTTTTCACCTTTTCAAAATAAATGAGTAATATAGTTGATTTGTTAAACATGTTAAGAGGGAATGATGCTATTTTTACTGAATGTATTGACTTTATGAATGTGAGGAAGGCAACAACTACCTAAAGGTAGGTTAAGTAACGTTTTTTTTTACTTTATAGGGTAATTCTCTACCAACTCACACGAAATCGGGAAAAGTTGCCCCGACCCCTCTTCGATTTGCGTGAAACTTTGTCCTAAGGGGTAACTTTTGTCCCTGATCACGAATCTGAGGTCCGTTTTTTGATATCTCGTGACGGAGGGGCGGTACGACATTTTTGAACATGCGAAAAAAGAGGTGTTTTTCAACAATTTGCAGCCTGAAACGGTTATGAGATAGAAATTTGGTATCAAAGGGATTTTTATGTAAAATTAGACGCTTAATTTGATGGCCTACTCAGAATTCCGAAAAAACGTATTTTTCATCGAAAAAAACACTAAAAAAGTTTTAAAAATTCTCCCATTTTCCGTTACTCAACTGTGAAAATTTTTGGAACATGTTATTTAATGGGAAATTTAGTGTACTTTTGAACCTACATTGACCCAGAAGGGTCATTTTTTCATTTATAACAAATTATTTCATTTTAAAAAACTAAAGAGACAATAGGTAATGATAGGCTTCATCCATAAAGTACGTCACGCTAAAATCAGCAAAAAATTACCCCCCTCCCCCCCCGAAATTAAACAAGAAAAACATAGAACAAGATAAGTAAAGTTTGTCGTTGAACAAAAACAACAAAACGCGGGAAAAATTTAAAAATCCTCGAAAAAAAATTGGGCAGTAGAAGGTGAATGATTAATATTTATATATGTATTAAATCTAACGTTAATGTTAATGGCACTTATTGGCTTGAAAATATTTTGCTTATTACATTTACAATTTAAATTATAAGTGTAAAAATTCCCTGGAATCTCGATCAAATTTCCTAGGATCAAGTGGCTCAAAAATGGCTACATTTTTCCCGCAAGAGTAAAAAATGAGACCAAAAACATTTTTTCGCTGAATCTCATGTCGGATCCAGGTTTGCTTCTAATGCAATTTTCAGGTTACGCCCTTTTGAAATATTGATATTATAAATATCTCGGGAGAGTTTTCAAAAAGCCGTAAGAGCCTCCGGCATTAATTTTCGTTTTTCTCCAAATTGAAACAACATTTCATTTGTTTTAAGTTTAGGGCGATTGAAGGACGTGTAGATGAACATTCTGAAGCATTTTGGAAATAGCTTTTTCGTAAGTAGGTCGAATACCGATGCAAAAAGGGCATTGTTTACGAATGGCTCTTACGTCTTTTTGAAAACTAATCCGAGATATCGAGTCCATTCAAAAGCCTTCCATAAACGAAACATTCTTGAAAATATTCTAAATCATAAAAATCGTGTTGAAACCATAATGTTATCAAAAGAAGTCACGATATTTTTTCTGCAACTGTTAATCTTGTCAAATTCAAGAATCATAGTTCTTTTTAATTATGAGAAATCGCGTGCGCGTTATTTGTAAAGCACTTGAAAGAAACTTCAAAACACGCAACATCAAGAGAGTAATAACAATATTTTAAATTAGTTCTATGTAAAATAATTTATTCTAAAAGCCCGTCTAAATTGCAGCTCATTACTTTTTGTCATTCCAACTATTGCACCAGTCTCGTGACAGTAACGGTCGAGAACAGACGTGCGGGTGTTTTGGTCCGTGAGTTTTACGGGAGTGAAGAAGAAAAAGAAGAAGTTCGGTGCGAGAGTTTTCGGCGTTTTCGCGGGTGATTTCCAGCGGTACGGTTCCGGAAAAGTGTGGACCGGATTAAATCCGGGTTGTGCTTCGCCGAGACCACGCCGGGAGGGCCCGGAGGCGCGGCCAGCGGAAAAACAGATTTTCGGAGGGTTTCCTCCTCCAAATCTGTCAGTTCGGCCCCAGGGCGAAGAACCTTTCGTGCCGGGAGTGAGGGAGAAAGGGAGAAGTGGCCCCAGGGCGGAAGAACTAGAGTGAACGGTAGTGCGAGGGAGACAACCAGTGTTTTACCAGTGTGGCCAACCCAAGCTTGGCTTCTGCCACTTGGTAGCGGGGACGCACACCCGCGTGCCAGCGACACCTGGTGTTTCGACGACAAAGGAGCGGTGCCGGTGTTGCCATACCAAGGGTGGCGTGCTAAACTTGGTAGCGGAGACACGCACCGGAAGGCTAGCGACACCTAGCGAGGAAAGGAGAATTGTGTCAGTGTGTCCAGCTAACTTGGAAACAAGTTTAGTTGGAGCACTTTTTCGGCCGAAGGCAAAAAGTAAGTGAAAGGAAGATTGGGGAAGTGTTACTGGTGATTTTCGGCGTTTTCGGGCCCGATCCAGCGGGTGAAGCGACGGTTCTTCGGAGCGACGGCTCGGCCCCGAACCAGCGGGTGGAACGACGGTTCTTCGGAGCGGCGGTAACGTTTCGGCCCCGGTTCAACGGGTGGAACGACGGTTCTGCGGAGCGACGGTAACGTTTCGGCCCCGGAGCGGAGCTCTTATTTCGCCGGGAGTGAGGGAGAAAGTCAACAGCTGAAGAGAAGAGAAGAGAGTAGCCCTCAAGGCGGAACCCCTGTAGCCGGGAGTGAGCGAGAGGACGCTATAGTGAGTGAAAGGAAGATTGGGGAAGTGGTGCCGGCGATTTTCGGCATTTTTTCGGGCCCGATCCAGCGGGTGAAGCGACGGTTCCTCGGAGCGACGGTTCGGCCCCGAACCAGCGGGTGGAACGACGGTTCTTCGGAGCGGCGGTAACGTTTCGGCCCCGGTTCAGCGGGTGGAACGACGGTTCTGCGGAGCGACGGTAACGTTTCGGCCCCGGAGCGGAGCTCTTCTTTTGCCGGGAGTGAGGGAGAGAGTCAACAGCTGGTGAGTGAGAAAGAGACAAATAGAGTGTAGTGGGTTACCAAGTGTAGTCAAGACACACAGCAGTACTTGTGACATCTAGTGGAGAATTTCTTTCTCGTCAGTGTGGCCAGCTAACTCTTTTAGAGGATAGTTGGCAGCACGTTTTGGGCAAAGCCAGTCAACGGTTCGAATCTTGGAGAAGGACTCCAATTCCAGCCACAAGAGGTCGCCTCGCGCAGCGAGGAGGCCGCGCCCTGCCTGGCGATGTCCAGGGGCAAGGGCAAAAACGGGGATTCATCCCCAAATGACCGGACTCTTCCGGAATGGATGGACGCAACGGGTGATCACGGCCCTCTGATCGTGCTCCTGATGTCTCCAGCCCGTAGAGAAGGCAAACTGCCGAACAACCCCTTCGTCATCGCTCGATCGATGAAAGAGCAAGTCGGAGCGGTGTCAGCGGCGTATCGGGACAAAGACGGCAACCTTGTCGTCAAGGTCCGCAGTGAGAAGAAGGCTAGCAAGCTGTTGGAACTCAACAAACTCATCGATGGGACAGAGGTGAAGGTTGAGGAACACGCACGACTGAACCAGACAAGATGCATCGTCACCTGCTACTCGGTCAGCGATCTCTCCGAGGAAGAGCTGGCAAAGGAGCTGGCGGACCAAGGAGTCATCCAAGTTCACCGGCTCGGACGAAAGGACGGAAAATCTGCCACGATGATCGTTACCCTCCGCGGCACGGTTGTCCCGAAGGAGATATTCTTCGGCTACGACCGGTGCGCCACCCGGGAGTACAAGCAAGCCCCGATGCAGTGTTTCCGCTGTTTCGACTACGGGCATACAAAGGCACGGTGCACGGCAAAGGAGATCTGCCGAAACTGCTCCAAGGCTCACCAAATTGTCAAAGACCAGGACGGAAAGACCGTGTGCGAATCTGCCGCAAAGTGCAAACACTGCGGTGGTGCCCACTCACCCACAAGTCGCATGTGCCCGAAATACATGGAAGAAGAAGCCATCAACGAAATCCGCACCAAGGAAGATAAGTCGGTACGCGAAGCACGCCGGCTTTTCGAGGAGCGTAAGTCCACCGCTAGCGGCTCTAGCTACGCAAGCGTGGCAGGAAACAGTAACAACGACCATCCAACGACCGAAGCCATGAAGAAGCAAATCGAGACCACCCAAGATCTGCTCAAGAAGGCCCTGGACGAAATCGCCAGCCTCAAAAAGACCGAGTCTGAAGGGAAGGAACGAGCGCGTAAGGCGGAACAGGAACTGCTGAAGGCGCGACGCAAGATCGATAAGCTAAGGGCAAAAAGTGACAAGAAGAACGGTAAGGCAGCCATCGTGCCCACCTCCGAAAGCGAGCATGAAATGGATGTCACAGAACCAGAAAACCCGAAGCGACTTCGGTCAGACGACAGCGAGGACAGTAACAACGAAGAAGAGGAAGACGATGATGAACACGAAGAAGAGGAAGACGATGATGAACACGAAGAAGAAGAAGACGACGACGAAGACGAAGAAGACGGCGGAAACAACAAAAACAGCCAGATGATCCAACCAGCTAAGACCAAAGATAAACAAACAAAGGCCAAACCAACAGTCGAAGTTTCTTCAAAACCCAAAAACCAGACCAACAACAACAACAACAGTAACAACAACAACAACCCCAAAAACAACAACAACAGCAAGAAAGTGAAAACCAATCCGGGTCAGAGTGACTCGGCCCTTAAACCCAAACCAAAACCAAAACGGAAATAGGAATGCCTCGACCAATCTCGCTAAGACATGAACCCCGCTTGGGGTGTCCGGGATACTAGGGGCCCCCCCATCCACGAGTCTTTTGAGGAGTGGAATGGGTGTGGGCATCCCCGGGATCCCAGCCCCAAGCGAACAACCACAAGGACGACCAGTTTCGCGACAAGTGCTGCGGCATCGGTAGCGACAAACACCAACTACGAACGCTACAACGAAGGACCCACGGGATGTGTGGGAGACTCGGGGCCCCCCTAACCACAAGTCGGTTGAGGCGTGGCATAGGTGTGGCATCCCCGGGCTCCCAACAACCGATGGAAGAGGACGCACAAAGGCGGCACAGCCCCCTGTTCCCTAGGAGAATGAAAGAGATGGCCCATCAGGCCCAGCGAGGGAGACGCTGCACGGTAACGCGCGGCGGCAGCCTCGACGACAGCGAGTAGAGTCGGTTTCGACCGACAGCCAGACCACTGGACGAGCACCAACAAACAATAGGATTAACACACATTAGAATTAGGGTATTATTGTTGTAATTTTATTTATGAGGGGCAGCGAATGACCGCGAAGGTTAAAGCTGCCGAAAATAAACAAATAAACAACAACAACAACAACTATTGCACACATACCCTTCTATTTGCACAACTCCATACAAAATTCACCATTATCGTTAGCCTCGGCGCACATTATCGTGTGCTCGTGTTTGTATGTACATTTGCGATTTCCATCGTCACATACACAAACACGCTGGCCAAACAAAGCCGCCCCCTGATAATGGTTATGCATTTTTAATAATCAATTCAAAATGATTATGATATCGATCGGGTGAACCGAACTGACCCGTGTTGGCGGGCGTGCCTTTGCAAATCGAGTAGCAGCAGCAGAGGTTTGCGTATTTGGTTAAGCTTTTGTTGATAGTTGAAGTGACTGACTTTTGTGCGGTTTCGAGTAAATATAGGCTTGATGGGGATATTTATTTGAGCGAAGTGATGTTTTCTGAGTTAATGATTAAATTTCAAAATAATAATACCGTACTATCCATTGAACAACATATAATTGTAGCACACTCAAAAAGATGCCGAAACGTTGCTAATCGGAAGGCACGTCGATGGATATGAACACTAGTCTTTTCCATAGCATTCCTGTTTACGAGGCATTGAATTCAAACTTAACTCAAACACAAATAAACATTATTAACATGTCATTCAATTATTTACTTAAGTCCAATTCAGTTCTGTACATTTTCAATTATTCAATTTCATTTTTTAAGAATGCTTGAAATTGTTTCAAAAGCACTCATGAACTGCGTGGAAGGTCCATAACAATTCCATCAACTCCAATTTACGATGCATAAAACTGCAGTTGAGTAATTTCATCGCCCGGCACGCCAATCCAAAATTCAATTACATTTATTACCCACCTAGCTTCTTTATTAAATTTACATGCAAGCTAGAAAAAATAAATATAATCTAGTTATTGGCTCGGTGGTGCTTTCTCCCCCACCAGGCCGGTCTGGAATCCGGAGGCAAAAAAGGCCATAACTGCCCATGGGGAAGCCATTTTAAGCTAAACGTGTGCCAAATGAGGAGAGGGGGGGGGGGGGGGGGGAGACACGCGGTCGAAACCAATTCCGGACGAGTGAGTTAAAATAAGTGCATTCGGTCGAGTGCAAATAAAATGGTTTTTAATGGTCCGAACAGTCGTCACCCAGGGAGAGCGCTACCGCTATCACCCATGGGGTCATAAAACAATTTCAACTGAACTTTCATCATGGCTCCATCGTCAAAATCTGTTTGGAGTTTTCGGGGTTCTGGGGCGCGCACGAGCTGCAATTAATATTCCGATCGATAGAGTCCTCCAGGGAATCAATTTCCGGATTTTTTTTGCGAGTGGATGGGTTCCTCTCCTTTGGGAAATGGAATTTCCACGCCATCAAACTGATTCTTGTTGCAGCTGTGGACAGAGATGTGAAAATCTCGAGTTAACATGATTTGAGGTAGAGTTAAGGTTGAACTTGATTTCAACTTGACTTGAGCTTGAACTTGAGCTTGAACTTGACTTGAACTTGACTTGAACTTGACTTTAGTTTACTTTGGAACTGACTGAAACTTGACTGAAAGTGAAATTTGATATGAGTTAAATTGGAAATTAATTTTATTTAAAATTTCCAAAATTTTCTAAAAATTTGCCATCCCTGTCAAAAAGAAGACACAATTATAATTGCAATTCTACGCTGGACGAAATAAAAAATCGGGGCCAAACGAATATCAAGCAAAAAGTGCGCAATTGCATACTAAAATTGAGATGAAACTGTGGCCGGCTGGTTGGGGTGGAATGGCCTGTTGCTGATGGAGATTTCAACCGGAACGGATGTGAATACATAGTGCATGAGAAAAACCGATGGACGGCCAACCTGGTTGTGCAAAAGTTCTCTCTCCGCACAGGTTCAGCTTGGCCATATCGTTCCATCGAACGCAATTCATATTTCAAATGCTTTCTGCACTCACGTGGAATTTTGCATTTTTTTTCGCCCTGCATACTCACTACTGTGGTGACGTCAAAGGAGAATCCTTATCAACACATCGGAATGCATTTGGATTTGCGCCGGAATGGCAAAGAAGAGTTGAAAGCGGGCTTTCAGCAATCGTTCATGGTGCTTCAGAATGAATTATCGATTTTTAGCGGCTTTAATTTTGATGTTTATCGAGGGTTAGTGAGAAGTTTATATTGGCTGATAATATTTTATGCATGATTTATAAATAATTTATCATTTATCATTTATCATTTATCATTTATCATTTATCATTTATCATTTATCATTTATCATTTATCATTTATCATTTATCATTTATCATTTATCATTTATCATTTATCATTTATCATTTATCATTTATCATTTATCATTTATCATTTATCATTTATCATTTATCATTTATCATTTATCATTTATCATTTATCATTTATCATTTATCATTTATCATTTATCTTTTATCATTTATCATTTATCATTTATCATTTATCATTTATCATTTATCATTTATCATTTATCATTTATCATTTATCATTTATCATTTATCATTTATCATTTATCATTTATCATTTATCATTTATCATTTATCATTTATCATTTATCATTTATCATTTATCATTTATCATTTATCATTTATCATTTATCATTTATCATTTATCATTTATCATTTATCATTTATCATTTATCATTTATCATTTATCATTTATCATTTATCATTTATCATTTATCATTTATCATTTATCATTTATCATTTATCATTTATCATTTATCATTTATCATTTATCATTTATCATTTATCATTTATCATTTATCATTTATCATTTATCATTTATCATGTATCATTTATCATGTATCATTTATCATTTATCATTTATCATTTATCATTTATCATTTATCATTTATCATTTATCATTTATCATTTATCATTTATCATTTATCATTTATCATTTATCATTTATCATTTATCATTTATCATTTATCATTTATCATTTATCATTTATCATTTATCATTTATCATTTATCATTTATCATTTATCATTTATCATTTATCATTTATCATTTATCATTTATCATTTATCATTTATCATTTATCATTTATCATTTATCATTTATCATTTATCATTTATCATTTATCATTTATCATTTATCATTTATCATTTATCATTTATCATTTATCATTTATCATTTATCATTTATCATTTATCATTTATCATTTATCATTTATCATTTATCATTTATCATTTATCATTTATCATTTATCATTTATCATTTATCATTTATCATTTATCATTTATCATTTATCATTTATCATTTATCATTTATCATTTATCATTTATCATTTATCATTTATCATTTATCATTTATCATTTATCATTTATCATTTATCATTTATCATTTATCATTTATCATTTATCATTTATCATTTATCATTTATCATTTATCATTTATCATTTATCATTTATCATTTATCATTTATCATTTATCATTTATCATTTATCATTTATCATTTATCATTTATCATTTATCATTTATCATTTATCATTTATCATTTATCATTTATCATTTATCATTTATCATTTATCATTTATCATTTATCATTTATCATTTATCATTTATCATTTATCATTTATCATTTATCATTTATCATTTATCATTTATCATTTATCATTTATCATTTATCATTTATCATTTATCATTTATCATTTATCATTTATCATTTATCATTTATCATTTATCATTTATCATTTATCATTTATCATTTATCATTTATCATTTATCATTTATCATTTATCATTTATCATTTATCATTTATCATTTATCATTTATCATTTATCATTTATCATTTATCATTTATCATTTATCATTTATCATTTATCATTTATCATTTATCATTTATCATTTATCATTTATCATTTATCATTTATCATTTATCATTTATCATTTATCATTTATCATTTATCATTTATCATTTATCATTTATCATTTATCATTTATCATTTATCATTTATCATTTATTATTTATCATTTATCATTTATCATTTATCATTTATCATTTATCATTTATTATTTATCATTTCACTCATATCTTGATGTTAGTATCTTTATTGCATTTTTAAAAGAAAACACTTTTTTTGCAGCGTTTTTTAAACAGTATTTAAATTATTTTCATATAGCAAAATAAATTGCTAATATTGTCATTTTTTTCTCTTCTCCACAGCTCCCGTTGGAAGTCCCACTGGTAAGCAGCTTTCACAAAACTCACCAAGCTGAACTTTTCATGACGCGAGCGTCGAAGTCGAAAACCACATTCCAAACTTTGACAGACTGCAGCGAGCCTTTCCAAGTGGGTTGCAAACTTTGATAAATTAGCTCTTGTGTGGGCTAGTAAAAAGGTATCTCCTGCTCTCGATGAAGCTTTCCCAAGCACACAGTTAATGGTAAAAAGCTCTCACAAAAAAGTAGCTTTTTGCAGCCACACCAGAAAACAATTTAGTATTTAGTTAGGGGAGAAATTGTGCAGCGAAAGAAGGAGAGGGTGGGGGAAAACCAACAGGACTAAACTTTCTCGAAGCTAATTTCGCTTGCATTATAAAATGGAGCCTCCGGAGGAAAGCTAATTAGATTTACCGGGGCTAGGTCAGGTCGGTCTGGCCAGAAGGAGGTACTGCTGCAGCAGCAGCAGTTGCAGTCCGAGCTGCAACTGTGAAGCATTCGGGGGACGCGAGGGGTCAAGTGGCCATTAGAGGAGTAGGAAAGTTTTTTCTTATACTTTTGCAGTATTGGAAATGTTCCAAACTGAGAGGTTCATCAACTGAGCAAACTGAATCCTTAGAGGTTGTATCAAGTTTGATTGCTTTTTTGTGTTTAGGCGGACTCAGGTCAGATGCGAAGCACGTCTCCAGAATTAGATGAGCAGTTTTCTGTAGAATTTTGATTCTGTGTAGAACTTTTCTATAACTGAAATGAAATTTGAAAAATATTTTTTATTTGTTTTTCATTCCTTTCTCAACTCCCATTTCTTATTTTTCTTTTAAAATTTCAGATTTTGTATTTCGCATTTTTCATTTCTCATTTCTCTTTTCTCATTTCTCATTTCTCATTTCTCATTTCTCATTCCTCATTTCTCATTTCTCATTTCTCATTTCTCATTTCTCATTTCTCATTTCTCATTTCTCATTTCTCATTTCTCATTTCTCATTTCTCATTTCTCATTTCTCATTTCTCATTTCTCATTTCTCATTTCTCATTTCTCATTTCTCATTTCTCATTTCTTATTTCTCATTTCTCATTTCTCATTTCTTATTTCTCATTTCTCATTTCTCATTTCTCATTTCTCATTTCTCATTTCTCATTTCTCATTTCTCATTTCTCATTTCTCATTTCTCATTTCTCATTTCTCATTTCTCATTTCTTATTTCTCATTTCTCATTTCTCATTTCTCATTTCTCATTTCTCATTTCTCATTTCTCATTTCTCATTTCTCATTTCTCATTTCTCATTTCTCATTTCTCATTTCTCATTTCTCATTTCTCATTTCTCATTTCTCATTTCTCATTTCTCATTTCTCATTCCTCATTCCTCATTTCTCATTTCTCATTTCTCATTTCTCATTTCTCATTTCTCATTTCTCATTTCTCATTCCTCATTTATCATTTCTCATTTCTCATTTCTCATTTCTCATTTCTCATTTCTCATTTCTCATTTCTCATTTCTCATTTCTCATTTCTCATTTCTCATTTCTTATATCTCATTTCTCAAAGACGTGTTTTTAAAATAATTTGCAGCTTGAAATGCTGAAATTGTGATGATTTGAAAATTTGTTGTCGAAGGAACTTTTATGTAAAATTCGACGCCCGATTTGATTAAATTCCGAAACATACGTTATTTAATTTTAATTTGTAATTTCATTGAGAAATTTATTTTTTTCAAAATTCGGCGTTTTTCGTTACTGAACTTTGAATTTGAAAAATGATTTTAGGACATGTTATTTTAAAAGAGAAATCAAATATCCATTTCGAATCTGCGATAACCTGCAATGTTTTTCATTCAGAACAATAATTTTAAATTAAATTTTTTAGATGCTAACAAGGTTTTTAGCAATACAATTGTGAAGATAAACCTTAGAGGTTTGCTTGTGGTTATTACAAGTCATCGCGATTATACGAAAAAAATAATGATTTTTTAAATTGGAATCAAAATCATAATCATAATCCTAATTTTCTTCTCATTGCCATCTTGACACAGCAAGTTTAGTAAAAACAAACTACTAAGCTGCATTTTTTTTTCTTTTATTCCGGAAAAGAAAAATTCTTTCTTCTCGAGATCTTCTCAGCACTATCCGGTTGAATGATGAACCCCACGTGGCACTCGTATCACAATTCACACTCAAAAGGATTCCAAAGCTGAGAGGAGGCACAAATGAAAGCTCCTGCAGTAATTATGGCCACCCCCTTCTTCTGCTAGCCCTCTAAATGGCTAGTGAAATTAAACCTAATAAGCCATTTGGCGGAAGCTTTTGTATCCTCTGCCTTTGGCAGAGAAGCGGAAGACCCCTGGCAGCAACAACGGGAAGGAAGCTGTTGCGAAATTTAATTTATCATCACGCGACCTCGGGAAGCTTCAAATTTCACTTGATAAGCACTTTCCAGCGGAACCAGGGGGGGAGGGGGTTGTGATGCGACAGAAAAGTTGTCTAAAACCCGGAGGCGTTTTGCGCGCGTACAGCATTAATTAGTCGAAGGAAGTGCTTTTATGGATGGGAGGGGGAGCTTATGCAACGACGCGGCTTCATCAGTCATAGTCAGCAACTCTGAAGTTGGTAAGGCACGGATCGTCAATAGGCACGTTTTGCGCTAAACGGAAGTGTTGCCAGATTCCTTTGTTCAGAAGTCTTTGAAGAAATTTGGAGCCTTCAATAATGGGAACCTATACGCAATTGCGGAATAGGATGATTTTAAACTTTGAAGTGTGGACAATTTCACCTCCAGGCCATGATTGGTGCAAATAAAATTGAAAACTTTGAAGAATTATCATCAGCCGCAGAGTGAACCGAACATTTTCATTCCACACTTGAGCGGAAACACACTTGAGGTGGCACGTTACCGGCTTCAGCTTTTCGGGAGAGCGATGAATAAGGCGAATTCCGGTGACGAAGCAAAGTGGTTCAACGAGACTAACGACGGTTCTGTGTTTTTGCAGGGTAGCTGCTGGATTGCTTTATTTCCTTTCCTGAAATTTAAAATCTGTTAAAAAATATAAGGTGTCGTCAAGGGTGTCATTTAAATAAGTTATACAAATGAATTTTGACTCAATAAAATCTAATGTTTCTTAATCTCCATTTAAATTAATTAACAACAATCAATTAAACTGCTATTTTTTAAGTTTTTTTTTGTAAATTTAGTTTTGCATAATTTTGCAATATATTTTTCTTCGTAGACTTGAAAATAGGGTTTGAAATTACATTTTGATTTGTAAGCAAAAAAAAAAAAATAATTTCGGGAACTTTTTTTTACAATTTGTTTACTTCTAACAGATTTACTATTCTTTTAAAAAAATGGATCAAACATTCAAAAACGTTACTGAATCCACCTTAAGGTGGTTGGTGCCTTCCTCGCATTCATGTTGTATTTTAGGTTGTATTTACAAATTAATTTAGGAGTTTTTTCAAATTTTTTTAATATTTTTTAATTAAATTTTTTTATAATTATTGATTTCACCAGAACAGCAGTTTTCAATTCTTTTTTTTTTACCAACTCTCCAAAATAAAGGAGAAAAGGGGGGCTGTAATTGAATTTAAAAGTGCTGATATGCCAACATTAGGTGCACGATGAAATTGCATGTTGTCCCCCTAGTCTTAGTAAACAATGTCTCAGTAAAAAGTTCGTGTAAATCTTTGTCGAGACAAAATGATGTATTCAGCAACATAATTAACACAGACTTTTTCTAGAAGAGACAATGTGGCAATGTGGCAACCGGGCGATACGCATGCTGCGCGACTCTCGCGCGTAGGAAAAAAGACCCGGCCTTCGGATTATGCAAAAATCACCTTTTTTTGTAGCTACAAAAAAACTTTTTCTTGGCATAACTTTAAAAGTACTTCACTAAACAGAATAAAATTTAATAGGGTCTTAGGGGACCCCAAAACGAACAGAATAAGGCGGATCCGGCCAAAATCGGTACAGCCAGTTCTGAGATAATCGTGTGGGAAAAAAAAATCATGTCTACACACATCCCCACAGACATTTGTTCAGAAGTCGATAGGTATACGTGAAGGTATATCTAGGAGTCGTATTTAAGAAGTTCATTTTTCGAGTGATTTTATAGCCTTGCCTCAGTGAGGTGAGGAAGGCAAAAATTCAAATGAGATCCCACCAGCCACCTCCACCCACATTTTAGCATAATATATGACTGAGCCATTAGAGAGCTGGTAGAGTTCATCAGGCATAAAGTGTGACAGATTTTCCGGAACACGTCGCGCAGACATCAGTCAGTGACTTACCGAGGTTGAGGGCCGTGGGAACCCAAAAAAGAAAAGGAGGGGCGTAAATTTATTATTCATGGGATGGCTTTTCTTAAAATATATATCATCCGGCAGTCAATCAAAATCCAAAATAACGACATTTCCCCCCTCGGGGTTCAACAGCTATGTGCGTGTGCGTGCCTCTCTGGGCGGCGAAGCAATCAAATTTGGGAAAAGTTGGACCAAAAAAAAAAGAAAACGAGCAAGTCCTCGAGAATGAGTTCCATGGAACTCCATCCCGCCGAGCCAAGCGGATACTGTCAGTCGTAAAAGTATCCGTTTGAAATTTCAAACCAACCCCCGTTAGTGTGCTAAATTGTATCGAAAACGAGTGAAACTCGAGATGACAGCAGCGCCGCCACCGCTCAACCAAGATGAAAATCATAATGAACGCCGCCATAAAAAGTTTCCCATTTCATAAGAAAGTATCTCTGCCCGCGCTCCTTTTTTGACAAATTTCAAGGATAAAAAGCTCAGCGGAAAAACGTTATTAAAATTCCTGGCAGGGTGTCGCTTCATGAGGCGCAATTTCACCAGCACCACCCCAAAAAACCCCAAACCCCAACACGGGCTGGCAGGCACTTTTGGGTGGGTATTATGTGACAACAACGCCGAGACGAAAGAGGCATTAAGCAGCGCCGGTGCGAACAGAGCAAAGAAAAAAAAAAGTTGTGAAAACTTCTAGGAAAAGTCGCGAAAAATACCACCTCACCCCTTCCCACCGTTCTGAACAGATTTTCGTGAGCCACGCGCAGCGGAAAAGTGGAGTGGAAATTGGTGGGAATCTATTCGTTTCCGAGCGGCAATATAGGGTGGTTGTTTTGGATCAATATCATCAAAATTGAAATAATTTCCGCAGAAAAAAATTGCTAATTTTAGTTATAAACTTATATTTAACCAAAACGTCATAAATATAAATTATTTTTAATTATTATTTTTAAATTTGATCATGTCGTCGCCGTTGTGCTAACTTGTCGTACGTGCATTTTGGGCCAAATTGAGTTAAGAACGCCATTTTGTGCAGCTCACAATGCCTCATCTTGTGACCTTGACAGATCCCCAAAATTCTATTTCAATCCTGAGATATTCAATGAAAACTAAAAAAGCTCCGAAAATGTTTGTCACTTTTCATATGAAAGAAGTTTCAATCTTGTCGTGCTATCTTGTCACTCCCTGGAAATTGATGTAAGTGCGACAAAGGCCAAAGGGATTGCAGGTCAGGATGCGTTTGACGCACGTGCAAGTAAGACTACCGTAAACATTTGTAATTATAACTCGGGACTCCAGCAACCAACTTCAACCAAACTTCGGGACAATGAACAGAATGGTCAGCCAAACAAAACGTGTTTGTTATTGTTTACATTGCGTGCTTTCGTTTTTGTTTATTCAAGGTCAAACATTAAAACGCGTTTTTTTCGGAACGTCGAAATGGCGGGTGCGACAAGATAGCACGACGACGTCGATGTGATACATTTTTAATCAATCGCATTTTTTTTGTCTTTTTCACATTAAATTATTTTCGACAATCCCGTTGTAACACTAGATACTTTTCTTGTCATTCTCGAATTACGGAACGGTTTACACATTAAAAAAATGTGAAAATTTGGAAGGTGTAATTTTGGAAGGTTAAATTTTACCTCTTTTATGATGTAATTCTACCTCAATTAAGACTGAAAAAGCGACATTACAACAGAAATGTGACATAATTACACATTTTCAGAGGTAACATTACACATTTGTTCAGACATAAAAGATGTATCCCTTCCCAGATGTATTATTACCATGATTTTTTTTGACGGTGCACTATCCATCGCTAAAAATAAAATTGTTGAAAAGTTATTTGCAACATCCATTTGAGTACCAAAAAGTTCAACATTTCAACAAATGTATCGCAAAGTAATACTTTTTGTTTCTATTATGATAAGGGTTAGTGAATTTTCACGATTTCGCGGACAGCGTGAAATTAGTGAAATTTGAAGATTTCCGTGAAATCCCGTGAAATTTGTCAATTTTCTCAAATCAATTCTTTAAAATAATAACATAATCAATATTTCATTCATTAATGACTTTTTAAGTAAATTTTATTAGTTTTCAATTGAAAAGTGTGATATGAACCATTTGAAAAATTGTTAGCAAACCCTACATTAACATGCAATTGATAGAACAGTTACTAAGAAGTGAATGCAACGAAATTTTAAATGATGTTAACAAATATCAGTCAAAGAAAAAATATAATCTCGCATTTTTTTTTTAATTTTGTATTTTTCAACTGAAACTTGTTTAATTTTATTTTATTGTGATATTTTCTTTAATTTTTTTTAAGCAATCAATTACCTAATAGCAACGAAAAAAACCTAATAGCCAACATTCTTGTAAAAGGAACAAGTGGAAAAAGTCGTATTTCCCTTTTCCTCCGGTAAATGATTTAACCGGAGGAGCAAAAACATTTATTGAAAAATTGAATTTCATCAGAGTAAAGAAAAATATTGAGTTAATAGATTGCTATTTACTAGATAATCTAAAGAATGTTTATCAGTTTAACTTAAAAAAATAACTTAATTTAGCAATATTTTCATGACCCGTATTAACAATTTAATCATTATTTAATTTGATATTTGAAACATATAATTTTATAAAAAATTAAAAGTGTCATGCTTGGTTTATTCAACATTAAGTTAATATTTATTTGTCAGTTTTTTTTCGATTTAGTTTTTTTTATCTTCAAATTCACCTTTTAAGTACATTTCACCTGTTTAATTTTTACGATATTTGATTATTTGCGTGAATGGCTCCCGTTGAAATTAAAAAAAAAATGTTTGTTTTCTGTTGGGATTTTTAATAACATTTTGAAGATTTTGTTACAGATTAAATTATTTCTGCCTAATGATTTTAAATTTAGTGTTTGAAAAGTAAGATGAAAACTCAAAAAATATTTTCAACTTGGCAAAATGTCGCAAAAACAGTTTTTTTAATTGTTAGATTGTTTTGTTGAATTAGGATTTGATATGAAATTCAATAAAATGTAACGGATAAAATAGTAGCAAATCAGCGAAAACTGTTTAGCTGTATTAGTCGAACATTAAAAAAGCAGCTCAATAAATGGCTATACGTGGACTTTTTTAATTTACTATAAGCTTTTAAGTGTCACGTTCAAGTAAAGTTATGATTTTTTAAGTTTATTGAAAACAAGCATGAAAAGTAGTTTCTGAGAAAGTTATTTTAAAATTTTTCACGTTCCGTGAAATTTCCGTGAAATTTGGTGTTTTGAAATTAAGGTCCCCGTGAAATCTGCAATTTTTGAGCGTGAAAAATCACTCAGCCTAATTATGATGTTTGATACTGTTCTTAATTGAAAATCTTATTGGATAAATGAGACTTGTGCTGTAATAATATTATTTTTAACTGGCTGCATAAACTGCTATTCTGATACAATACATAAATGATATATTACAACTTTTTGAAAAACCAACAAAAAAAATTAATGAAAATCATCTAAAAGCAGAACTCATATTTTAAAATTTGTTAAAACTGTTGAATACATTTTAAAAATTATGCTGATGATTCTATTTTTTCAATGTTCAAGGTCATACTACAATTACTACCCTTGGCTATGTTTTCATACTGATTGTTGCTATATAAAATGAAACAATTCATTATTTAGCAATGTCTGCGGTAACATGAGGATCGAAAAAAAAAATTTGGGCAAGAATGGAAATTCTAAATATACAAAAGCGAGGTTGCACCAATTGACTAAGAATCAAACGAAAAGTTAAACAGGTGAATCGATTTTTTTTAAATTAAATCTAAAATAACGTGATCATTATAAATTCGATATTTCCATAATTCCATCCCATTTTTTCTCTAAAATGATTTAAATGTGATTTTTTTATGAGTGCTTCACGGTGTATTTTTCCGAGAACATTAAGATAAAAAAATCGGCAAGTCTGATATTTGGTACCATGAAAGAAAGGCTCTTTCCTCACGGAGAAAAAAGAGTTCCCAAAATCGTGAACAAGCGTTCATGAAAATGGGAACCTCGAACAAAGTGTTCAAATTTCATGGTACGTTTTTTCAAAATCGTACCATGGGATTTGAACACTTTGTTCGAGGTTCCCATTTTCATGAACGCTTGTTCACGATTTTGGGAACTCTTTTTTTTCCGTGCTGACATTTTGCTGAGTCTGAAGAAATATTTCGACAAGGGATCCAGAGAAACTTTTTATTTAGATTTTTTTTTCGATTTTTTAAGATTTTTCTTCAGAAAAGACGATGGAAATCGATGGGTTCATGTTAATATTCATCAAATTTCTTATGAATAGGCCTCAAGTGACTCCAAATTACATTTTTGACCTCAAATAAAAAATTTCCAACCCAAATTTACCAGATTGCTAGCTTTCTTTGAAATAACTCCAGCTGGAGCTGGAAATCTCAAAACGACCGAATAAAAATCTTTGTTTTGACGTCTGACGTACAACACTAAAATATTTCAAAACATTTTCGAATCAATCACATTGTAAAGAACAGTTTTCTGAACAATTTCCATAAAAAGTATCAATTACCTAATTTCTTAAAAAATAAAGTGACTTTCTTCAAAATTTCTGAACTTAATTCCCATTCAAACGATGAACACTGCCTACTGAGTTGGATTTGGGTTGGAAACATTTTATTTGAGGTCAAATATGTAATTCAGAGTCTCTTGTGGTACACAAAAAAAAACATGGTAATATTACATCTGGGAAGGGGTACATCTTTTATGTCAGAAAAAAGGAGTAATTTTACCTCTGGAAAGGTGTAATTTTACCACTATTCTGGTGTAATGTCACTTTTTCAGTCTTAATTGAGGTAAAATTACATCATAAAAGAGGTAATATTCAACCTTCCAAAATTACAGCTTCCAAATTTACATTATTTTTTTCTGTGTATATTCATAAGAAATTTGATGGATATGAGCATGAACCTATCGATTTCCATCGACTTTTTTGAAGAAAAATCCTATTAAATCGAAAAAAAATCTTCAAAAAAAAGTTGCTTTAGACCCACCGACGAAATATTTCGCCGGACCCCGCAAAATGTCGGGAATGAGCCTTTCTTTCATGGTGCCAAATATCAGACTTGCCGATTTTTTTTTCTTAAGTTTGTTCTAGGATTCACACCGTGATGCTTCCATATTGTTAAACATTGAGTTTTGAATAATTTTCGATCGATTTTACAAGTAATTTCGATACAAATTTCAATTTAAGTAATTTCCCCCCCCCCCCCCCTTCATTTTTTGCGGAAATTTTAGAAGTACAGAAAAATGCATTGCACAGTGGTCCAGAACGCAACATTTAGTGGAAAATTGATTTTCCGAAAAATCGTGACGTTTTGGAGCTTTAGTGTCTTCAGAAGAGTTGTTGCAAATGGAAAAGGGCAAGGAGTTGGTTCAAAATAAGGGTGGTTCACGATTAAGGTAGTTTTTTAACTTTTCAGCAATATTCTTGGGTTTTTTTTCGTCTTCTAGAAAGTTGGCTTGCCAATTCTAGCAACTTTGTTAGAGACATCAAAATTTTATCTCGTAATCTACGCCTTTTACGGCCAAATTTAGAGAAAACATCTGAGCAACTTCAAAAATCAGTTTTTTAAACATAGCAATTCAGGGTTGGTTTTTGGAGAAATGTGTTGTTCCGAGCACTTTTAGAGCTCTAAAAAACAAACATTTTTATTTTCTGACAAGTCAATTTGGACTTAAGGGTCAAAAGTTACATTTATTTTAAGGTAAAAAAGATGCAAATTTAAAACTCAAATATCTCGAAAAAACGCAGGTCAAATTTTAAGCGCCAGGATGCATTTGAAAGAAGAGCTGAAAAAATCCCGAGATATCTTCATTTGAAAAAGTCTAATTTTCAAGGGAAAAGTGTATGGGACCACCCTAACGAAATTTGAAAATTGTCCAACTATTTTCTAACTATACTATTTTTCATATAATTTTGCCCGCTAAATCTGAATTTGCCCAAAGAAATTTAGCCAAAGTGTAAAAAAAAACAATTTTTGGGGTCATATTTTGGGTTTTTTGATAGTTTTTCTTAGAAAACCTAAAATATGACCGTTTTTCAGAGCTCTAAAAGTGCTCTAAACGAACATTTCTCTTAAACTCAACCCTGAATTGAACTGATCTTGAAGGTTTGTTCATATGCTTTCTCTAAATATGGTCGTAGAAGGCGTAGATTAGGAGATAAAATTTGCATTGCTTCGACAAAGTTGCTTGGATTGGCAAGCCAGACAACTTTCTAGAGGACAAAAAAAAACACAAAAATATTACTTAAAAGTTAGATTTTTAATTTTGAACCAAACCAAAAATTGCCCTTTTCCATTTGCAACAACTCTTCTGAAGATAGCAAAGCTCCAAAGCGTCACCATTTTTTGGGAAATCCATTTTCCATTTTTGCCTTTCAGATTTGGACTATTAAACAGAATTTGGTTGAGTTCTACCGATTTTTTTTGGATTTTGACCAATCAGTTATCAGAAAACTTCTATTTTTGGTAAAATTGTACTTAATTTCGTTAGAAAATTTCATAATTGAACCGAATTTCGTGAAAATTTGATAATTTTGACAACGCTTTCAGAAACTTAACCGACTTTCAAAAAAACTTTTTTTTTCTGTTGCGTGAGTTTTTCTTTAAGTTATTTTGAAAAAGTGTGATGTTTTTTAGTATCATGAACAAATCCTGTTATACCGAAAAATTAGTATTACTTAGAATTAAAGTTATTTGTTAATGCAAAATACAAAATTCGCGCAAAATGTTTGAAAAAAAAAAATACAAAGACTGTCATGGACTCCACGACATTTAAAAATTCTTTAACAATTAAATGACTTTTATCATGCGGTTACCATTTGGCTATGCTTTTTGGTTTATTTAATAAAAGCTGAAAATTTAGATTTTTAAAATGTTTTTCATAAACTCAGCAACTAACATGGTTTAGAATATAACCTTTTACTTCTTACCATTTTTTTTCAACAAGGGATAGGGTACCAAAACTTATAAAATCAACATTGGCCTAATAAAAACTTTTAAATTGCTGTAGCCTAAATTTAATAAATACAGTTTAAACCTTGTTTATTTTATCAAAAAAATAACACCACACAGTAGCTCTTTCAACCTACCCTACGCCATCCTTGTCAACGTAGCAGCGGAAATGAAAATGGTGAGCTTTGTCAGCAGCAGCAGCAACGCGAAGCAATATTTCCATCAAGGCACGTAGCTCCACAGCGGAAAAGATGGGGTAGCGAAGGCAAAGCCCACTCCCGCAGCTCAAAATGGCAGTGATAGATAAATAAATGTCGCTTTTTATAATTTCCTCTGACGCCACCTCCAATCAAGCAGCCTTTTTTCTGTCCGGAGCCAGATGGCCCACTTCCTCTGCGCAATTTGATATAATTCCTTGTCAGAAGCATTGAGATTCAGCTCCGCTGCTGCTGCTGTGGTGCAAGAATTTTTTCAACTTGGATGCTTTTTGGGTGCAACTAAGAATTTGCTTTGCTCATTTAAAACATTTCAAAAAGAAAGAGAAGGACATTTAGCAAGTTTGTCAACTTGACTGCAAAAAAAAAGACAGGAACAAGAGACAAACGTTCTCGTTACGCCCTCTAGTGTTTTGCCTACGGTCGCAAAGCCATGTTTTGCTTCTTGAGTAAAAACGACTAAACGACCCCTCTTTAGCTGTCCCTGTTTGCTCAAAGCCTCAAGGCCTGCAAAGGACCTCCTCCCAGGATTGATTTGTATTCTGCATAGCGCAGCTCTGGCAGAAAATGACGTCATTTGAATGCAGAACGAATTCCTATTTGTATTGCATCACACAAATGAACGGACCGAAAGGAAACCCCCTGCTAAATTGGGAGTCTTTGTTGGAAGATAATTTCATTCACAAGAAAATGTTTAATTTAATTTATAACCAAGTGCTGCTTGTTTTCACCGGTTAACGAGCAGAACCTTCAGACAGTTCCAGACTGTAGAGATGAATGTTCTGAACCACCACCACCACCGGACCGACCAACAGAGACCAACCGGTGAGAACAGAAACCAGCTGTGGAAAGATAATTACTGTGATTTATGATTTCACGCCAACTTGAACTCAAATCGGTCGATTGTGGAGGCGTACCATTTGTTGGGCTGATTGAAATTTTCTTTAAAGATTTACATTTGGGTGGAATTAAAGATGTTGAGGAAGTTTTAAATTAGATTCTACCTTTTTTTTTGTTCAAACTGAAAAAGTGCTACGAATGAATTTCGGAATAAACGCAACCTATCCGAATTATACGTAGAGTCCATGCTTCTGAAAAGTCATAATGAGATCTGAAGTTTAATTTTAATTCTTACCGAACGAATTTCACCACAAATAAATACTGAAAACCGGAGTAACTTTGGAAGGTTTGACATTTTTTCCAGAAATCAAAATTGCAAATTAAAAACGTACGGAATGATATGGAATGATACTGACCGTGGCAGGGAAATTTGGAATGTAATTCAAGAAGATTTTTCCATAAAATTTTGAAAATCTCAAAAAGTTTGATAACTTTAATTACAAAAATGTTGATTAAAAGAATTATTTTAAAATTCTGAAAGTGATTTTTTGATACTTTTCCACTTGAAGAAGATAACATCATTTTCTAATTATTAGAATTTATAACGATTTTCATATGTGGGTAATTCTCTACCAACTCTCACGAAATCGGGAAAAGTTGCCCCGACCCCTCTTCGATTTGCGTGAAACTTTGTTCTAAGGGGTAAGTTTTGTCCCTGATCACGAATCCGAGGTTCGTTTTTTGATATCTCGTGACGGTGGGGCGGTACGACCCCTTCCATTTTTGAACATGCGAAAAAGAGGTGTTTTTCAATAATTTGCAGCCTGAAACGGTGATGAGATAGAAATTTGGTGTCAAAGGGACTTTTATGTAAAATTAGACGCCCGATTTGATGGCGTACTCAGAATTCCGAAAAAAACGTATTTTCATCGAAAAAAAATAATAAAAAAATTTAAAAAATTCTCCCATTTTCCGTTCTTCGACTGTAAAAATTTTGGAACATGTCATTTTATGGGAAATTGAATGTACTTTTCGAATCTACATTGACCCAGAAGGGTCATTTTTTCATTTAGAACAAAATTTTTCATTTTAAAATTTCGTGTTTTTTCTAACTTTGCAGGGTTATTTTTTAGAGTGTAACAATGTTCTACAAAGTTGTAGAGCAGACAATTACAAAAAATTTGATATATAGACATAAGGGGTTCGCTTATAAACATCACGAGTTATCGCGATTTTACGAAAAAAAAGTTTTGAAAAAATTGGTCGTCATCGATCATGGCCGTTCATGGTCGTTACGTTTTTTTTCGGAATTCTGAGTACGCCATCAAATCGGGCGTCTAATTTTACATAAAAGTCCCTTTGACACCAAATTTCTATCTCATCACCGTTTCAGGCTGCAAATTATTGAAAAACACCTCTTTTTTGCATGTTCAAAAATGGCAAAAAAACGGACCTCGGATTCGTGATCAGGGACAAAAGTTACCCCTTTAGGACAAAGTTTCACGCAAATCAAAGAGGGGTCGGGGCAATTGCTGTGTGAGTTGGCGGAGAATTACCCATGTATAGTAAGGTGCCCAGAAAAAATGACCCCCTGCTCCACAAGCGGAAAACTGTTTTTTGGGATATTTTAAGCATCTGTGCCAATTGAGCGATATTTGTTAAGATTAGCCCATTGATACCCGAGCATGAAGTTGGTAAAAGTATTATTTTTTTTTCTTGCAGAAATGACTTGTTTTTGTCGCAATTAACTTTTCAGGATCTAGTTTTACAACTTTGGTATGTTCTACAAAGTCGTAGAGCTTATTTGGATGAAACTAGCGTACCCTGCAGACAAACCCGTAAGAAATATGGGGTTTTCATAACTTCTCATACAAACTTCACCTTCGAGCATCAATGGGTAAATGTTGACCGATTGTGCTCAAAGGAACGATAATCGGCTTGTGGAGCGAGATTTTGAAAAAAAATCCCATATTTTGGGCACCCTAATGTATAGGCTCGGTAGACCAACTTTCATAAAAAAAATTTGAAAACTTTTGACTTGCTTCAATCAGTTCAAACTAGTAAGCACTAACAAAACCAGGTATAAAGAATTTTAGGAAAAATTCTAACTTTTTATCAATTTTGCCAGTATTTTATGTGTATTTCGCTAAAAACTTAATTAACTTAAAAATTGCATTCTTTTTTTTTCTAAAATATGAGACATACCTTACCAACAAAAAAATATTCCAAAAATAAATTTACAATAAACACAAAGTTTAAATTCTTTTTTGAATGAATAAGTTTTATTAAGAAGAGAAATGTGTAACCACTAATTTGAAATAAATAGTTTTGATTAAACTATCTTATTGATGACTCTTTGTTGAATTTGCAAAAATAAAAGATGAGTTACTTTAAAAACACATCAATAAAAACATTCCATGTTCTAAAGTATTTCAGGAATAAATTAGTTCTTCTCAAAATAAGGTCAATTAATTGATAATAATTGATAATAATCATAATTATAACCTTCAGCAAAAAATAGTGGTCCAATGAACAAATTCCAGAAGGAATTAGGGTTGTCCATTCTGTCCCCAAGGTGCGCATTGAATCGACGTCCGGTGTCTCCAGAATCAACGATTCACCCTTCAAATGTACGCGTTGTCCATAGTATGCTATGACGGCTAGCTAAAAATTGCCCCATGCCCCATGTCAGAGAGTGAAACACGTGGCAGTGCATTCACTCAAGTTTTGGCTTAGAAACATACTTTATAGTAATAAAATTATAATTTTGGATGTTCCTGTAACAATTTGAACTATCCCAAATAACGTAACATGATGATTTTGTAATAATAATGCAATCGATGCTTCTCCACGTGTTCACCGTCTGACATGGGGCGTCGTAATTTTTAGCTAGCCGTCATCGCATACTAAGGACAATGCGTACATTTGAAGGGAGAATCGTTGATTCTGGAGACACCGGACGTCGATCCAATGCGCACCTTGGGGACAGAATGGACAACACTAATTCCTTCTGGAATTTGTTCATTGAACCATCCCCTATAACCTGTCCTTAATCCGAGTGAATCTATGTTCTCCCCAGACCTGTAGGAACGATTGAACGAAAAGCACAAAAATCCCATAGTAATTTACATGTAAACTTTGAACCGCTGGGGACAGGCCAATTCTCAACCAAATGGGCTGATATTTGGCATGAGAGTCTCTATGGGTATCCTCTACTAGGGCCGAGGTTCACCAGATTCTGAGAACTTTTTTGTTTGGATGAAACACCCTATTGCTCATAAATGAAAATATAATATTTTTTTCAGCGTGGTAGAAACCTGAATAATAAATAAGCTTACGCAAATATTAAAACGTGTCAAATCAAAAAGCTGTCAAAGGCAAACTGATGGGAAATTTGACGAGCTTTCCGGTAATAATATTTACGAGACTAAAAAATCAAGTCTGTCATACAGAAATTGCCAAAAACCACCAAAAAACTTATTTTTTCGATTGGACATAAGACAATGGTTAATAATAAGACTTTCATTTAAAATTGTCTGATTCCCACAATCGTTTTTTTTTTAATTTGACGTTCAGACCACTTTGCAAAAAAATTATTTTTGTATATTTTTAGGGGAGACATACCATTCTGTCAGTCTTTTTGTAACATCTTAGGCTATTTCCTCAAAATTTTTGCACGAAAAAAATCTTGAAATGACCTTTAAATTTCACTTTTAAACTTAAAAATCAAAAAATCTCATAGAAGTGGCAAGTATTTTTTTCAGAAAGCTCGTCCGATTTTCTACAAGTTTGTTTTTGACCACTTTTTAATACGATGCAACGGATTCGAGATACAGTAATTTTTGAATTGCAAAATACGAAAATATTCAAATAACTTTCGCCCTTCTCAAATGTTATTTTCGAGTACAATTGGTTCCATATTCACAAAAATGGCATATAGATGTCTACAAAGTTTCATTGAAATCGGAGAGGGTCGGGTACAAATGTTCCAGAAAAATTCCTGATTTGAGCTGGAATTGGTCTGCTGTTAGAGGTATGGTGAGTGGATACAAACGGCAAGTTATTTTCAATAAAACTTGAGATATAAATTCATTTTCTGTCAGAGAAAGTAAAAAAAAACTCGATGAAAACAAATTTATAAGAAAATTGGACACATTTGATAAGAAATTAATCTCAAACCTTTGGAGATATCATTGATTAGAGAAAAAACTCCGTTGATTGACATAACTTGAGACTGGGTTGCTAGATTTTCGAAATTAAAATTTTTCTATCCAACGATAATAAGGACGTAACCAATATTTTGGTTCGTAGGGAGGATATAAGAGGACATTTGCTTCTTCTATCTCTTCTATATGTTTACAGATAAGTGATTACAAAAAATACATAAATATTACTTAAGTGGCTAAAACTTTACACATGGTTGTCAGATCTTCGATTTTTTTTGCTCGTTTGGAGGGACTCTCGATCATTTATCCAACAATAGCGCGGATTATAGTTCCGGACATTGTTCACATACAGATAAATGAGGTAGTAGTAGATAGTAGTTCGGTTAAGCTTCAAGAACTTCACTTTCGAATTCGAATTAAAATATCGTCGTAGTTCCATATTTCCAAAAAAGCTCAGACCTGCCATTTTAAGCCTCAAATGCCGATTTAGTATTTGATTTCCCACGCATCGCAACCGCAGCTACCAAACCTGCTACTCACAGCAAAATTAATCCACTGCAAACACACTGTTCCCCTATAAACCTAACGGAAACACCTCCATAAAAAAAATCTATGTTTAATATTTGGGTGGACGCGTTGACTATGAAAACTCTATTATGTGTGGCCACAAAAGAAGGGTTCATTCATCCCACTTCCCCCAGCTCAGCTTATTATGAGGGGTGTTATTTGATGGTTTTCGAAGGAAATCCCTCTCCCAAAAATTGAGGTGGAGTGTGTTTGGACTAGGGACCCCTCCTTCACCACAAGGATCGTGTATTGATTTATGACCTATTTTTGCCTTCATAAGAGTTTTTTAGGGTGGATCAAAAGAAGAGGTGGAATTTCGGGGAAAATCGATTGACGAGGGTTTCTGCGGGCAGACCTGGCACCTTTGCTAGGGATGATGTGGAAAACAAGGGTAAGCTCGTGGGTGTGGTGTGGCAAAAGTGAAAGCTTAAGCTCCTAATGGAGAAAAATAGCGTGAAGTGGATTAAATTCCTCTGACAGAAAAAGGGTGCGTACAAATGGGAGCTTCATTACGGTGGCCCCGGATAACCTAAAAGCCCGGTCTGGTCGCGCGCCGTCATCATCGCCGCCGTACTCACCTGTAAAACTGTTTTCCATTTTAACTAACAAAACGGACCCGAGTGTGTTTACTTGCTCTATTCTCCAACGGTGGTAGTACACAAAGATGCCAAGATAGCAGCAACCGTCTAAACGGTGAACAAACCGTGCCGACGAGCTGTGGGCACCACAGCAAAGTGCGAATTCCGGCAGAACAACAACTCTATCTGATCATCGCCATCGTTGACGACGACGTCGCCGCGTGACAGGTCACGGCCAGGCCCTTCGACGACGACTACGCAGGAAATGGTTCCTCTCGTTGTGGGGCCCCAGAGGACTAGACCGTTTGTTGACGGTGAGGTTTAACTGACAAACCGAGCGACATGCCCACACGGGAGCCACGAGTGACTTGTGCCAGGTGTGGTCGTAACGTGATGTTTTTTCCTGAACTTTTAAATCGGATGTTACATGCTATTTTTTTCAGCAATAGGTTTAAATTTAATCAAAGGAAGGTTATATATTTTGACACAAGGTACTATTAAAAAATATTTCAGATAAATTTACATTAAAAAGTTGCGATGAATTGAGTTTATTCATTTCCCTTCATCAAGAAAAAGCTGAACGAATTATCAGTTTCGGTTAAGAGATTTGTAATAATTTTAAAGAAAGCGCGACATCCAATGGTGGACTATGTATTTAAGAGTCTCTCACCGCATATTAAGAAGAAGTATGTTGGATAAGTACATAAATCCATGGATTTTCAGTGACTTTTCTACAGAAGTGCAAAGTAATCCAGATCGCAAAATTAAGTGGAAAATTGATTTTCCGAAAAATGGTGGACTTTTGGGGCTTTGGTGTCTTGAGAAGAGTTGTTGCAAATGGCAAAGGTAAACTATTGGTTTGGTCCAAAATTAGGGTGACTCACGATTAAGGCAATTTCTAAAATCTAACCTTTCAGGACTTATTTTGAAATTTTTTTTTTGTCTTCTAGAAAGTAGTTGAACTTGCCAATCCAAGCAACTTTGTCGAATACACAAAAAAATCTCGCAATCTACGCCTTCTACGACAAAATTTAGATAAGACATCCTAGCAAACTTTCGAAAACAGGTTTTAAGAACGTAGCAATTCAGGGTTGAGTTTTAGAGAAAAAAAAAACTTTTTTTTTACAAGCCAATTTGGACTTAAGGGTCAAAGTTAAACCATTTTAAGGTAAAAAAGATGCAAATTTACAACTCAAATATCTCAAAAAAGCCGAGGCCAAATTTTAAGTGCTAAGTTGCAATCGATAGAAACAATTCAGCACTATAAACGCTGAAGAAATTTCAGTTGTATTTTTCCTTAAACTCGAAAAATCTTCATTTGAAAATGTCTAATTTTCAAGGAAAAGGTGTATGGGACCACTTAAATAAAATTCGAAAATTGTCCTAATCTATGCTATTCCATGTCATTTTGCCCACTGATTCTCAGAATTGCTTAATTTTTGGCCATATTTTGAGCTTTTATAATAATTTTTCATAGAAACTCAAAATTTGAAAATAGCCGAATTCGTTAAAAACATATTGGAATTCGGTAATGCAGTTCATTATTGTTCATCGTACAACTGAAACTCGGTGAAATTTTGTTCATTTTGACAGATGGTTTACCGATCTATTTCAACTTACCGGTTTTTTGCCTAGTGGTTATGTTTAAAATAACCACCTGCTCCTTTTATAAAATCATTTGATCACTTTGCCTCGTACATTGAATTTAGAATATAGATCTAACAAGTTAAATAAATGAAAATATTTGCGGACATTTCAAATTAAAAGCCTGATTATCATACTTTTGAAGCAAAAAGTATCACAAAATGCTTTATAATGTGTCATGGTCATGCAACTGTAATTTTTTTATTTCTAAAATATTTATAAATTCAAGCTTACATATATTTTTTTTAAAGTATTGCAACTATTTTTTATGGTTCAAAAATTCAAAATTTGTAGAAAGCATGAAATGTTTTTTTAACATTAAAAATACAAAAATGAATGTAATTCGATGTGATTCATTAATTGAATAAGATTTTCATGCACATTTAATTTTTTAGCAATAATGTGGTTTGTTTTTCTTTATTTATTTAGGTTTTTTTTATTAAAATTAGCCATTTCCTTTTATTCAAAAATATTGTTACAATACCTGATTATTTAAGCGTTTATAAAAACTTGAACAAAACATGCTAGAATGATTTTTCCCTAGTTTGATGCTCTTAGAAAAAAAAAATAATTTGAAAAAAAAAAACATTAGAGGTACAAGAAAAACGTTACTTTAAACCACCTTTGTTATTGATGCCTTCCTCCTTCGGACTTAGTTAAAATCGATTATTAAGCATAACTTTTGAAGTACTTAACTAAACATCACCATTTATAGATAGTGACTTAGGGGACCCCAAGATGGATGGAATGAGGTTCAGCCAGTCCCGAGATAATCAAGTGCAATTATTTTGATCAACATCCAACAACCCGCACAGACATTTGCTCAGAATTTGATTCTAAGTCGATATGTATACATGAAGGTGGGTCTAGGAGGGCAAATTAAGAAGTTCGTTTTTCGTGTGATTTTATAGCAAAACCTGTAACTTTGGAAAATCTTAAGAGATACCTTCTGGTTCGATTCTTTTGGTAAAAATACTTACTTTAATACGATCCTTAACCGATATTGCTCAAAAATTTGCACAGTTACTTATTTTTGCTTAAGGAACCGAATCAGGGGGTATCCCTGAAATCGATTTTTTTATGGTCACCCTAATAAACATGGATTTATTTAAACTGACCTCTATTTGAAAACAATAGAAAAAGACAACTGCATTTAAAATATATTAAAAGTTTGATTGATTTCATAGCGCTGCCTTATTTGTTATTCTTTTGTGTTTAAAATTTGTTTGGAATTGAAAGCTTTATTTTTTTCGACTACTTCAACATTATTGCTTATATCTGTTTTGATTTTTAATTTAATTAATCGTTCGCGTTTGTATTACTTTTTTCTAATTTGAGAAAAAAATATAAAATAATTTTTATTTTACATTAAAATACAAAAATGATAATAATCACAATCACAATAAGTTATCAAAAACATATAGATGAACAAGTATGTGAAAAACCATTCCTAGAGAAAATGCTTAACAGTTATGATAAAACTGAAGTTGGTGCATTTTTTACAAATTCGCAGAAACAAATCATATCAATAGAATTATCAAAAGGGTTTTGTTGTGGTCATATTCAAATTTGCTAGAAATATCAGCCAATTTTGATAGTTGTTATAACGTTCATTCAAGATCGTCAATGACTTCTAAAAAATCACTCCCGAATTTTTCGAAAAAATCAATCAGCAGAAGATTTTTTTGTGGTTCTCATTGTTAGCACCACTTAAATTGATTTATTTTGTTTTGTTTACAATCATTGTTCATTTACAATCAGTGACAGGTCATTTTTGAACGTGTGTCATTACGCCTGCAAGTGTAGTAGTGAAATCGATGTTCCGCCGGTGATGATTTTTGCAGCTTCCTTTTGGCGATTTCTCGTGCGTGAGTGAAGAGTGTTCCCTTCCAATTTATTCTCTTGATAAGCTTGAAAAGATTTCCTTTTGATGAAGATTGTTCTATCGCTGGTTGCTGGTACTCAAATGTTTCAAATACTTTAATCTATCATTGCACCATTTTTAAAAAGGAGGGTAAAAAAATGTGGAAAATATGAAAATGCACGTGATTTTGAAATATTTGTCCGCAAAAGTACATAACAAACGCTGGGTTGCCAGGAGTTTTTTTTTTGAATTAATTTCCAATTTGGTGTAAAATTAAGAGCCTTTAGACCCACTGTGGATCACCAAGCGTTCAGTGTCAGCGCGCATAGAACTAGAACCCTGCTGCCATCCGGAGGAACATCATCACCGGAGGTATTCCTCGACCGTGTGGCCACGCAAGTCAACCCAAGCAACAACCAGCAGCAGCAGTAGAAGCACACACACATTTTCCACCACTTTCAGAAGGCTCCGGAAGAGACAGGTTCAACTCTGAGTATGTATGTGTGTGTGTGTGTTCTGTGCGAGCGCAAAATTACAGGGAAATGGCTCGTTACATTTTCCACCGCGTTTTCCCTTCTCGCAAGGGGTCTTTTGAGTTTACTAAATTAGTATGTGTATGTGTGTGTGTGTGTGTTTGTGAGTGAGCATGTTTAAAAATAACACACTCACTCACACAGACACACAGTATGCCCATGTTAGCGAACCCATACAGAGAAGTTGGCGCTGTTTCGCGAGGAGTATATTTTAGATAATTTGCCTGTTGGGAAAATGTTGCTCTCTACGGTACGGTGTGGAGCTCCCAAGCAAGAAACTGTAACATGTCACGCACCCTTACGCCGTGATGTTCACGAATGATTAAAGATAAATATTTCATTATTGCTTGAGCCAAAGCTGTGTGAAAAGTTACAAGCAATTAAATTAGATCGTGTAAAATTTAATGCAATTTTCTTGTTCGAATCAACTTTAATTGTGGTGACATTGAATATTTCAAGAGTTTGGTCCTTTTCCAACAACAACAAAATGAAAAACAAAACAAAAACCTGTAACTTGACGAAAAATTGGCCCCACTCCTTCAGCCCGGCCACAATGTCGTCGTCGTGAATAATTTCATTAAAATAGCTCGGCCCATTTGAATAATTTGCTCGGCAGTTTGTGGCCAGTGTTTATCAAAAGCGTACAGCCAAAATGGAACAAATTTCTCGCGACCATCGGCCTTACGCAACCGTTGAGAGGAGGAGGATGGGCAAATGTCGGGAAAACAAGTTCCTCCCAAGTGGCGCCGAATTCCTGGGTTGCTAATGAAATATGAAAAATATGCTCCAGCGTGTGCGTTCCCCAGCCAGCAGTGGCAGTGTGGCCAGCGCAGCTATTTCCATCCTGACTCATTTCATCAAAGCGAAACCTCCAGCCCCCCCCCCCCCCCGCTCTGAGGGTGGAGGGAGGGCTTCTTGGAAAATGTCGAACCTTCGTTTCATTCTGCGGGACCGCGTGGCATCCCTCGACAACATCTCTTCTCAGCACTGTGTGCAGTAGAAGAAGATGTTGCCAGAAATTCCAGCAGCACCAGCAGTGTTGGGGGTACTCATTACAAGTCCGTGACCCCACCATCTCCTCCCACACCACTTTTTTCCCAGACCCACCGCAACAACAAACGGCAGCCCGTAAAATTATGAAGCTAATGTAATTATTTCAATTTCTGAATATTTCATCCCTCCCACGTGGAAAATAATTTGCTATGTTTTTTTTTTGTAACTTATTTTTGACATTCATTTCTTTTCTAGAAGAAGCACAACCGACTCTATGCCACTTTTACTGAATAGGGGTTATCCTAGGTTTTACACTGGCTGGACTTCAAAAGTCATTTTTTTTTCAACGAAAATGTTGCTAGAAATTTTAAGAGCAGTTCCATCCCAAATCAGGAATTTTTCAGGTACTTATTTACTCGACCTTCTCTGATTTTAATGAAACATTTTTGACATGATTATTTAAGACATTTTTGTGTATATGGAGCCAATGGCGCTCGTGAATGGCATTTGAGAAGGACGTAAGTTATTTAAGAGAGGATAAAGAGCATGGTTCGTTAGTAAAATGATACTGTGAACGGACGGAAAAGATAAATCCCAAAATCATCGAGGGTACTTTATTCATGGGTTCATTTTCCAAAAAGTTCACCCTTCGATACCGAGACGCAAACCCAATACCTTTATTGAACCGCGCTTTTGCCGTATCGGCCACAATTATTCGATGACAAAGTGGCGGTCATTTGTCCGTGGATGAACTGTTTCAATGAACAAATGAATACGATTTGTTTTTGTTGTAAGCGAGAGATGTCTATACACTCGCTAAATAGTACTTTCCTCTCGTTTCTTTTCGAAGGGACTCTCTGCTGGGTCTTTAACTTTGGGTGCAGCTATTTGAAGTTAGCAGTTTCAAAAAAACGGGTGCCACGATAGCTCAACACTGCTTTGATCAAATTGGCTCAAAATTTTGGTGACTTTATTTTAGAAAAAAAAAATAAAAAGTCAGTTTTTTGGATTTAAAAAAAACAAAATTTAAAAATCGGGCTTCGTCATGCACACGGTATATGTCTTAAGAGTCTTCATCAAAAATTGTAGCCAATTTTATCCATCACATCTCGAGATATCGTGGCTCCAGTGAATCAACTCAGCGTTTAGAGAAAATTGCTCAGAAAGTTTGACCGTCCGCTTTGGCAATGGCAAAAAAATTAGTTTAAATCGTCTCTTACTCAGTTTAATCAATTAAAAAAAAACAGTAACATAAAAATACATGCTTCTCCTATGTTATTTTTGATTTTTAAGGTTAAAAAGTAGAATTTAAAAGTGACCGCTAAAAAATTCTTAAGAACAATGCAGGAAAATATGTTTCTCTTAAAATTTACAAAAATATTTTATTAAGGGGAAACAAGACGACAGTTCTTAGTCAACTTCTTCTAAAATAAATCAAGTTTTGAACTAGACATAAACAAAAAAAAAGGAATAAATCCGGGGATCCCAACCTGTTAGCCCTATGGGCAAAATTTGCTGTTTCTGAAACGGTGGCAGGTCGAAGGTTAATCGAAACCTCTTTAAACATTTTAAATGATGAAAAGATCTATAATTTTTACAGCTTTACATACTTTAGTCTTAAAAAATGATTTTTATCACTTATTTCAAAATACCCTTTTAGGTTAAAATTAAAGTTAAGAAAAGACAGTCATACTTTGTGAAGTTTGTTCAACTAGGGTAGTAATATTAAATTCATTTGAATAACTTTGCTTCTAATCTCAAAATAAAAAAAAAATATTTCAAACATAAGCTATTATAAAGGCTACCAACTCTTGCTGAGCAAAAATCCGTACACTTTGTCGATATGACACCATGGTATAATAAAAACTGTCAATGAATTATTTAGATAAATTAAATTCAATAAATTTGAGAATTAAAAATGGGTAATTCTCTACCAACTCACACGAAATCGGGAAAAGTTGCCCGACCCCTCTTCGATTTGCGTGAAATTTTATTCTAAGGGGTAACTTTTGTCCCTGATCACGAATCTGAGGTCCATTTTTCGATATCTCGTGACGGAGGGGCGGTACGACCCCTTCCATTTTTGATCATGCGAAAAAAGAGGTGTTTTTCAATAATTTGCATCCTGAAACGGTGATGAGATAGAAATTTAGTGTTAAAGGGACTATTATGTAAAATTAGACGCCCGATTTGATGGTGTACTCAGAATTCCGAATAAACGTATTTTTCATCGAAAAAACACTAAAAAAGTTTTAAAAATTCTCCCATTTTCCTTTAATCGACTGTAAAAAAAATTTGGAACATGTCATTTTACGGGAAATTTAATGTTCTTTTCGAATCTACTTTGACCCAGAAGGGTCATTTTTTCATTTAGAACAAAATTTTTCATTTTAAAATTTCGTGTTTTTTTCTAACTTTGCAGGGTTATTTTTTAAAGTGCAACAGTGTTCTACAAAGTTGTAGAGCAGACAATTACAAAAAATTTGATATATAGACATAAGGGGGTTGCTTATAAACATCACGAGTTATCGCGATTTTACGAAAAAAAGTTTTGAAATAGTAGTTTATGCAACAAGTTGCAAAAATAGGGTTTTTTCAGCACGAGTCGTACATTTATCCAACGAGGTTCACCGAGTTGGATAAATACGAAGAGTGCTGAAAAAATCAAGTTATGTTCAACTTTTCAGCACCCATTTGAGTGCTGAAAAGTAGAACTTTTCAGCATTTATTTTGAAAAGTGTTGCTATTCGATTCTATTATTTTTGGTACAGAAAAGTAGGCTTTTTCGTCGTTCAAGAATGACAGGAAAAGTAAGTAGTTTCACGACGGAATTGCAAAAAAGTTACTTTTTGCGTTTCTCTTTGTTTCGTCGTCCGTGTCTGTCGCGGGAGACCATTAACGGCCATGATCGATGACGACCAACTTTTTCAAAACGTTTTTTTTCGTAAAATCGTGATAACTCGTGATGTTTATGAGCAAACCCCTTATGTCTATATATCAAAATTTTTGTAATTGTCTGCTCTACAACTTTGTAGAACATTGTTGCACTCGAAAATATAACCCTGCAAAGTTAGAAAAAAACACGAAATTTTAAAATGAAAAAAATTGTTCTAAATGAAAAAATGACCCTTCTGGGTCAATGTAGATTCGAAAAGTACATTAAATTTTTACAGTCGAGTAACTGAAAATGGGAGAATTTTTAAAACTTTTTTATTGTTTTTTCGATGAAAAATACGTTTTTCGGAATTCTGAGTACGCCATCAAACCGGGCGTCTAATTTTACATAAAAGTCTCTTTGACACCAAATTTCTATCTCATCACCGTTTCAGGCTGCAAATTATTGAAAACACCTCTTTTTTCGCATGTTAAAAAATGAAAGGGGTCGTACCGCCCCTCCATCACGAGATATCAAAAAACGGACTTCGGATTCGTGATCAGGGACAAAAGTTACCCCTTAGGACAAAGTTTCACGCAAATCGAAGAGGGGTCGGGGCAACTGCTGTGTAAGTTGGCGGAGAATTACACAAATATAAAACTGTGTCGTTTTTACAGCTAACAAATTTCACAAAATGCTATCAGAGTGCTTATGACTTGCACGTTTAAAAGTACACTCAACCCCCGGTGGTTGGCCACTTTTTCGTTTGACACTTTTTTTGTTTGTACCCCGTTGGTTGGTCAAAGTCAAACTAAAAAGTGACGAACTGTCACTAATTTCTAGTTAACAAAAGCTTCGACCAAATCAAAAAAGCAATTCAATGATTAAAAAGTTGTTAAAATTCCGTACAAATCCGTATTATGCGTAAAATTCCCTACAAAAAATCAAGCCTGTTAAAAATCCGCGAAGAGGTTCGAAAATCCGTATGGTAAGGAAAAAATCCGTACAGTTGGTAGCCTTATCTATTATATAAAATTTTTGAATTAAAATAAACGAAATAAAACCAATAATTTTGAAACGAAAAAAATGTTTTTGAGACAAAAAAAACACTTGGATTTGTTTCAATCAATAACGAAGAAGTAAAAAGGATTATCCTTACCAAAAAAAAAATCAAATAATTTCCTTTTAGAATCTAACTTCTTAACAAGTTCAAAGCATTTTGTGAAACTTATTTTGAAAATTTGGCTTGGAATTTGAAATGTATTGATTTCTATTTTTTTGATCACGAATACATTTTGAATGACTTTTATTGAAAAAAAAAACAACACAGAAATCAAAAACATTGTTGCTCTTAAGTTGCATACAATAAACATATTTAATTTTACTAAGGGTCTGAAGTTTGATCTGAAGTGCCAGTCATTAACCAACTTTCAGGAGTCGTCGCGGGCCAAGTTGGGCACCCCTGATTCATCACGTATTAAACTTTATTATTGTTGGAACTTACAAGTTTAATAAAACATAAACTTTATCTCAAGTTTAGGGATCTCGTTTGTAGATATCAAAATATCCAAGAGCCGGGAAAAGTTTTCAGAATTTAAAGGGACGGAAAAAACACCGCTCAGTTAGACAAAATCTGTGTTTTTTTTTCATGGTCATATGGCGCCCATAGTTTTAATCATTCTAGAAGAACCGTCAAATTTCAAAAAAGCTTAGATTCAATTCAAATTCACATCACGCGCGCAAGGTGTCAACAATCGACCTTAACAATCCAGGCACGGAAACACTCCCTGTCTCCCATCGAGTCCCGGAAGCCGTATCCCAGGAAGTCATGAAACAACACAACACAACAGACCGTACAACGCCCTAAGCATACACGGCCACCCATAAATCTTTGTTCCGCATTGACATATTCCGTTTTTCTTACAATCTTACAACCAACCTCCCTCGCACAACAACAACAACAGGCCGCCGTCACCATTACGTCATATTGGTGTCCCAATTGTGTCCATTTTGTGGTGGCAGCAACAAACAATGACGCCCACGCTTTTCACCACCACCCGTCCAGTGCGGGTCCTGGGTGCACTTTGATTGTTGTGGGAACTTCCTGTTTCGGGAGTTGCTTTTTTTCTTGCTTTGTAAGCTTTTGGGGGGATTTTTCTTTCACGAACAAAGAATCAAAGGCTCGTGTATTAGTGTTTGTGTGGTGGTGACGAGACTTCTGGGGTCTCGACAAAAACCAGTTCACCAAATTATGATCAATTTCTACCACCAAAACCGCAAAAACACAAACTTTGTTGAATCCGTCACCAAGGTCGGGTGGCCAATCAACGATAAATTTTAGGTGCTAATTGTTTCATTTAGGAACCCTTTTTTGAGGGAAAGTTGGTCAACATCATTCCGCACCAACAGCAGTCTTTTAGGCAAAAACAAAAAAATAAAAACAGTGGTGGCAAGCCGACCTCCAAAATACGGCTTGCGGTTGGTGGTTTGGTGACAAAAGTGCGAGCCAATAAATAAGGCGCCACCATGAAGTTACAAAATACGCGCAATTCTTTTTTTTTTTTTTGCTATTTTGTTGCCGAAGGGAACTTTGTTTGTGCGTGGCACGCCATTTCGACGGGACGTACTACAAAGGATTGTGGGTAGGGTCAATAGGAGAGTGTTGAGTTTTGAACGTTAAGGCAGATTTTTAAATTTACTTTTCGAAAAAGAATTGCAAGAGATCCAATTAAAATAATGCGTTGGAAATTCAATGGAGACATTGCTATTTGAATGTCTCTACGAAATCGGTATTTTTTTTTTATTTGAATTTTGTATTTTTAATCCAGCTGAAACATTTTTGGTGCCATTTTGCATCATTAGTTTGTCCATATAATTTTTCATACAAATTTGGCAGCTGTCCATACAAAAATGAAAGATGAAAATTGAAAAATTTGTATCTTTTGAGAGAATTTTTTGATCGACTTGGTGCCTTGGGCAAAGTTGTAGGTATGGGTAAGGACCACACTGAAAAAAATGTTACCCGATTAAATTTTTTTTGGTGATTTATAATTTCTATTTTTGACACTCAAACTTAATTTGCAAAAAAAAAAAACACTATTTTTATTTAAATTATTTTAATTATCTGATATGTTTTAGGTTGATGTCTCCAACTATTCAGAAAATTTCTAGAAAGGACAAAAAATCTTTGACCGAGTTTTAAATTTTTGAATCATTACTAATTTAAAAAAAATCGTAATATTGGTCGCAAAAATTATTCAACTTAATTTTCGGTTTTGTTAAAATCGTATTTGCAATCAAAAAGTTCTTTAGTGGAATTTTAATAAAGTGCACCGTTTTCATGTTATAGCCATATTTTGGTATTTTTTTGAAAATAGTCGCAGTTATTTATTTTTTAAAATCATTGCCCATGTATGCCCACTCTTGAAAAAATATTTTTGAAAAGCTGAGAAAATTCTATATATTTTGCTCTTTTGTACTTTGTTGATACGACGCTTAGTTGCTGAGATATTGACATGTAAAGGTATAAAAACAGGAAAACTGATGTTTTCTAAGTCTCACCCAAACAACCCACTATTTTCTAATGTCGATATCTCTGCATCTAATGATCCGAGGCAGGACCCAGAGAGACGACTCCTACACCTGGATTGAGCTAACGACCTAACTCTCTAGGTTAGACCTGGGCCAATATTTACTTCCCCGTCCGACGGAAGGCGTGATCAAACAAATCTCGTCTCGAAAAATGCCACCGGGACCGTTTGGGATCGAACCCCAGCCGACTGGGTGAGAGGCAACCACGCTTACCCCTACACCACGGTCCCGGATCAAATATTTAGGGTTAGTGAATTTTCACGATGTCACGGACAGCATGAAAATCATGAAATTCTATAATATCCACAAAATCCCGTGAAATTCAAGGATTTTTGGAAATCAATACATAAATATCAAATATTTTAGCCAGAAAGTTTTTAACTGAAACGTGATGTCAAATATCACGTTTCGAAACTTTAGTATTATTTTTATTTCTTGAATTAAGCTCTAATATTTGAAGGGAACTCAATTATTTAAAAAAAAGTTGTTGAAACACTTGTTTTGAAATGAATTCTTTGAATACCAAATTGACGAAAAAATAATTCTAACAAATTTTAATTGTATACAAAAAAATATAATAAAAATGAGTACAACTAACTGTAATCATGTCAATTGAATTTGGTATTTTTAATCTTTTTTCCAAATTTTGAGTTTCAGAACCACAGATTGGAATTACCAGCAGGAGCACTTCGGGATTTTTTTAAGGCTATATTGATATTTTGTTCCGCCCGTGTGGATCAATCGGACCGCGCACTGGACTCACAATCCAGAGGTCGCCGGTTTGAATCCCGCGGCGGGCGTTCTTATTTTTTTGTGTAAATATGGGTATTTGGCGCCGTCTCTCCGTGCCATACTTTCATACACTTAGAAGACACAAGTGGTTGGTACTAGCAATGGTGGCCGACAGCTATAAAGTCAACTTCGTTTTTTTTATATTTTGTATTTTTGTCACAAAGCATGTATTTGTTAAAATGTTTATATCATCAATTGATACTATTTGCTTAGAATAAAATAAATAATGCTTCATTTTTGATATCTAGAACAACACTTGAAAGAGGTGGTTCGACATTGGTCTTTTCTCTCATTTAAACGCATGTAATGAAAGGACGATTTTTTTTTCTAAATTCTTCGAAATCTCTGGTGAAAAAAAAAGATCCTGAAAACAAACTTATTGTCACTCATAGAACGATTGGGTTTGTTTAAATCATTTTGAATGTAAGTGAAATTTAAATGTACAGTTCGGCAAAGAGTTCTCCTCGTCATTTTTGACTACCATTTCATTTCAACAGTACAATAGGGTTCTACAGCCCCTTTGAAATTTTCATGAAGTACGGTAAAAAACACGATTAAAAACCATTTATGATCACTTTTTTTCATTTTCATGCAAAAAAATAAATTGACAAGACAACTATTTTTCGATGGATCAACTAATGTCTCTTGGAAAGAGATGTCAAATAGGACATTTTCTATCAAGAAGTGCCACGAAGTTATTTTTTTTCTAAATTGATTTAAAAATTCATTACCTTTTAAGTCCAACAAAGGGTCATTGTACTCACACGGAGAAAAAAGAGTTCCCAAAATCGTGAACAAGCGTTCATGAAAATGAGAACCACGAACAAAGTGTTCAAATTTCATGGTACGTTTTTCAAAATCGTACCATGGAATTTGAACACTTTGTTCGAGGTTCCCATTTTCATGAACGCTTGTTCACGATTTTAAGAACTCTTTTTTCTCCGTGCAGCAAAATAAGCGTAATCGATGTGAACAATAATATCACAAATTTAAGCTTCATTTTATGACCCAATTCCAAACGAAAATTGGAGATTGAATGACTTGGGCTTAACATAATGGAAGTCTCAAAAATCATCCCTTTTCTGGATTTTTTTTGTGGTACCGTGAAATACCCATGAGTTTTGAAGATTATATTTGATGGTCCCTGACAAAACTAGAAATTTTCAACTTGAAAAATCACTTACATTGGATGCTTTATATATAATTAGGTATTCAAATACCTTATTGGTTGTTCAACCTAAGATTTTATTAGTTATTTTCGCTTTTTCACGCTCCGTGAAACTTCCGTTAAATTTGGTGTTTTCGGATAGGGACCCCGTGAAAATTGCGTTGTTTTAGCGTGAAAAATCACTTAGCCTTTTAATATTGTTAGTTTATGATCAATCCTGTTTTTGCAAAACTTTTTTTTATTGGATAAGTGTTTTAATTAAATGTGTCATAAATGTGAACTTTAAATAAATTTGAATAATATCATAACCAATTTACAATGTTTACAACCCATCCAAGAAACATGCCAGAAAATGAAAAACAAAATTCTAAAAGTTAATTTATAGAACAGTTATCAAACAGCCAAATCACACCCTTAATCACCTTACAACCATCACAGCAACACTAGCCAACAGTGGCAAACAACCAAGGTCAAACCGGAAGGCCTGGGTGAGAGTGAGAGTTGTGGAACACCACACAGATCCAACACGCACACACTCTCTCTCTCTCTCTGTATTGTGACGCCACCAAACGTCGCATCCGACGGCGTGGCGCGTCGCATCAAAGCACGAAACAGGAAGCAAAGAAGTAGGGAGAGGGAGAAAAAAAAAACAATAGAAATAGAGAAGCAGTGTTGCTGTTTTGTGGTGGAGAAATTGTGAAAGTTACGAAGAAATATGTTTGCCGTTAGGCACAAAAAGGAACAGAAACAGATTTTTTAACGAGCGTCTCAGAAGTCAGAAATAGAACTGGGATCGAGAAAGAGAGAGAGAGAGAGAGAAAGAGAATGTTCAGATGAATAAATCAGGAAATAAAAGATTTTTTCTTGGAACAGTAAAAGTTAGGGTAATGATAGGAAGTCAAATATATTGTATCTTTTGAGATATGTTTTGAAAATTTCAACTTTTTTGCATAGAAAATTCTGGTCCACAAAAAAGTCACTGCTACCGTAATGGGAATTGAGCTTGATTGGTTGGTGATGGCCGGTCAACGATTCTAGCCTCAGTTCGGGTCCTTTTGCGGAAATTGAATCTTACCACCTGGAGAGGTTGATGGATTTTTCGGGGGGAGTGGAAATGGTAAAACGAAAACAATGTCAAGCTAACAGGTTTTGGGCTTTAGGAAAGCTCAGGGGGCGCACCTAGCAACAGCCCTTATGGAGTTTCCACGTGGCCACCGGTTGTGGCACGTGTACTAGTGTGGAAGGATAAGGGAAAAAATACGAATTTATTACCATATTACAATTGGACTTTCTCCGTTGTTTTATTTGGATTGTTGGAATGATTTGTTTCGAAATGGGTAAAAAATTACGACGCATTGTTGCTGCTAGTCCTGGAAAAGTTTGGCTATTTTTGGACCGTGCAGGGGAACCAAAAACGACTGGCAGGGGTTCCTCGTCTGCTGTTTAAGAAACATAGAAGAACTGGAAATTTGTTGTATATGGACCGAATATTCCAATTTTATTAAAATAGTCACTAGTTTGTAATATTAAATTTAATAATTGTTTGTTCCTATTTCCATCAAGATGAGAATAACTCTAAATTGAAGAGCTTTATTAAAAAAGGTTGTTTGGCTTTTGCCTTATTTTTATTTACTATTTGGCTAATAGTTGAAATATTAGGAAAGTATTTATTTACTATAATTTTTAACTTTTTATTGCTTGAAAAGAACTCAGTTAAAAAGTAATAGCAATTATCTGATCATTATCATTTTTTTATTAACTTTTTGAAGGATTTTTTTAAAGTATAGGCTGTTATGCATGAAATTTGAATTTTATTCTAGTTTAAGAGTATTTATATCCACCCCTTTTTATTTCATATTGTAGCATCAATCAAAAAGTTTACCGCCCAGATCAATCACGGAGCCCCAAACACGTGAGTTGAACTCCACTGATCAAGCTGGCATTTTTCACGTACTCGCACGAAATTTCCCAGCGCTACCCGATTCTCGAGGGCTCAGCTGGTTGGGGGCGCAAAAGACTGTGTGGCCCAATGCCCAGGCGGCTGAAATATGTGAGCAATGGTACGGAACGGAACGAAATAACTTTCGCAAACCCTCACTCGGCAGGACCCGCACATTACAACACAACATAGCATACGGTCGAGCCGGGGGGAGGATGGAAAATTTCTCTAGTCACTTTTCCTTTCAATCAACCCCGGCCCACCTCGTCTACCCTGGGTGCGCCACATCAAAGATATAAAAATTCCAGGAAAGAAGTTATTTTCCCATTAACCCAATCAAAGTTGAAAAATTTCAATATGGATGAAGGCATAAAATTGATTGATTTTGCTTTGAATCCTTCGTCGTTTGGAATAGAGAGGGGTGGGAAAAATGCTCGTCCGAGGTTGATTTTCTACTTGCGCGATTTTCCCTTCTCTCTGGACATTCCCTTGGGGAGGGAGAGGACTGGTGGGCGGAAGGTTGACATCCGAAAGTTGTGTGCGCCTAATGTTCTCGACTCGACCCCAAGCGACATCAGTATAACAAATTACCCACGATAAAGATCTGTCAATAACTTGGCCGGGGCGTCATATATATTCCTCAAACATGAATAATAATGTAAGTTATAAAAATGAGCTGCCAAGTTGTCGCTGGAGGATGAACCGTGCCTTTGGGTTTATTTGGTCAAAAATGTAGATTGAGAAGAGCAAAATTAATTATTAAATCAACATTTTCTGATGAAGCTCATACCTGTTTTCAGACGCCACCCCAAAGTTTCTTTTTTTCGCAAAAAAAATGATTTGAAGACCGTCAATAACAAACTGCGATATCTTTGGAACCACAAACCATATAAAGTCAAACCGATTTCATTTTAACAAAAACCAAGCATAATCGATTGGAGTAGTCCATTTTTCAATTAAAAAATGTTTCCAGTGTATGTGGTGCTATTGAAAACTTGTTGCCTAATTTTCACATATAAGGCATATTTTCATAAAAATTTTGGCCAAACTCCAGAGAAAATATTATAAAAGTTTTACTATTTCGTTCAATGTTTTAATTCTAGTTTCATGATATTAAATTTGGAGAGTTAAATTAATAATTTACAGGTATGAAAATGGTGCGGAATGACACATCGATAATTTTTGTTTACTAAATTAACCTTCTTCGACAGTACTTCAAAAAAAAAGTCGCCAGAGGTGGTGTCGCATGAGGGGTAGTCATGCTACGGCCACCACATCAGACCACTTCGTGCTATTAATAGACACGTTCTAGGCTGTGACTGATCACACCTGCCCCCTTCCCTCTATTGAGAGTTGTGGCTGTAGTTAATTAGATGCATATTTTGGTGCACAAGTGTTGGGATTGATACGATTGGATTCATGACAGGGTTTTTAAAAACATTCAAAATTTTTGGATTAAATTTTTAACGGGTTGCATACATGTGACTGAGCACATATTTTTTTTTTAAATATGTTTTCATACATTTTCAACCATCAATAATATAAATTTTAAGACATTTGGTTGATCATTGCTGAGATCCGAGTATTCAAAGAAAGCAATTTAAAAAAAAACGGGTATTACGATATCTGAAAACTGCTTTGAACAAATTGGCTAAAAATCTTAGTGAAGTTAAATTAAAAAAAAAGTTAAAAACATATTTATTTTTTTTAATGAACAGACTGCGAGTTTTTGATAATTTTACTAAAACTTTTTTTTACTAAACTTTCAATAAAAAATCTTTATGATTACTTTACAGATTTTTTGATAAAGTCCACCGTTTTCAAGATAAAGCCACTTAAAGTTTAATCATAGCTTAAAAAAAATCAGTTTTTAGTTTTTATTTTAAATAGTGACAATTATTGTAAGCTCCAAAATTTTCTAAAAAATTTTTTTAGAAGAGACCAGCAAATTACACAAAGGTTTCATTTTTTATTATTGAAAATAGGACCTTTAGTTTCTGCAATATCTTAGAATGTACTAGTAAACAAAAGGTAGTTTTGGATGAGACTTAAAAAACTTCCTTTTAAGTGTTTCTTTTTATTTTATTCACTGTATTTCAGCGACCAGAGGCCCAATCTTCAAAATCTTTGAGGATAATTCATTCGTTTTTTTACCTAAGGTCGTTGCAAATATTTTTTGAAGTTTTGAAGTTTTTAAGTCCCTCGACCCTAAACTTTGAAAAATATTCGCAACGGCCCAATAAAAAAAATATATAATCAGGAATGGATAGTTATGAACATCATTTAAAAGAAATTCTATTTAAAAAACAACACTCACACTTATTGTTTCAAATACAGTCATGCCTAGGTTTAGCACCGCATATGGGGGATGCAAAACCGATGCGTGCATAACCGAGGCACAGAGCTTATGGGATTTTGGCTATATGGGAGACATTGGCTTTAATCGTACGAAAAATCATGCAAAAATCAAAAAAATATAGTGTTTTGAAATCGGGATGATGTCAGCTATCCATTAAAATTATTATTTCATGAAAATTTAACAAAAACACGTATTTTTCCTGTATTTCGAAAATGCATTTTTTTTTCTAAAGAAACCAAAAATATATTGTTATTGCAATATGGGTATCAAATGATCAGGTTTTTTCATACATTTTGGATGTAATAACAACATTTTTAGAAAATACTCAAAATTTTCACAAAACTACGTATTTTCGAATAAAATACTCAAAATTTCCGTTTTTACAATATGGGTATCAAACGATCGGGATTTTTTCATACATTTCGAATGTAATAACAACATTTTTAGAAAATACTCAAAATTTTCACAAAACTACGTATTTTCTAATAAAATACTCAAAATTTCCGTTTTTACAATGTGGGTATCGAACGATCGGGATTTTTTCATACAATTCGAATAATAACAATATTTTTTGAAAATACTCCAAATTTTCACAAAACTTAAAAAAACTACGTATTTTCAAAAAAAAAAAAACTAAAAATTTCCGTTTTTACAATGTGGGTATCAAACGATCGGGATTTTTTCATACATCCCGCATTTTTTAAAAATGTTGTTATTACATTCGAAATGTATGAAAAAAAAACCCGACCGTTTAATACCCATATTGCAAAAATAGAAATTTTGAGTATTTTTTTTCGAAAAAACGTAGTTTTGTGAAAATTTGGAGTATTTTCTAAAAAAAATGTTATTTTATCCGAAATGTTTGAAAAAACCTGATCATTTGATATCAATATTCCAATAACAATATATTTTTGGATTCTTTAGAAAAAAAATGCATTTTCAAAATACAGGAAAAATACGTATTTTTTGTGAAAATTTTCATGAAATAATAATTTTAATGGATAACTGACATCATCTCGATTCCAAAACACTTTAATTTTTTGATGTTTGCATGATTTTTCATACGATTAAAGCCAATGTCTCCCATATAGCCAAAAACCCATATACTATGTGCTTCAGTTGAGCACTGGGCCGTGCTTAACCGAGGCAGCTGAGCGGTGCAAAACCGGGGCAGTGCAAAACCGAGGCGTGCAAAACCGAAGCGTGCAAAACCGAGGCATGACTGTAATCAGAACTTGCGGCCATATTTTCCTATGGCGCTTAACCCTCCACAGCCCAATTTTTTTTTCGAAAATTGTGTTTAGGAGGTCATTTTGAGCTACTTTTGCTCTACACAATACTTAACTTCATCGTTTTATGTTTTTCTTGTTTCATTTTTAGTATTTTATTTTTTATTGATCTTGTTTAGTTTATGTTTGTTTTTGGAAGTATTTGGCCTTTTCAACTACCTCTTATCTTTACATTTTGCCTATCTATTTTTTCATGTTTTTAAGTCACTTTTTCATTTTTATGCTTGTTTTTCACATTTTCTGCTATAAAATGGCACCAATATCATTAAAATTGTAAAAAAAAAAAAAATGCAAAGAGGCATAGTCTGGGATACTAGAAAAAATGCTGCATTCTTCTTTTTACTAAAAATATAGGAAATGATATAAAAAAAATACAGCCAAAATTGAATCCTAAAAAACGACATTTAAAAAAATTAAAGTCACATAAAACAAGTAAAACTCCCAACCTAAAATTTTCTAAAATTTCAAGAGTTCTTCTTTCCAATGGTTTTTAAAGATATAAAATTGGTTGAAAAATGTTTTTTGACGATTTTTTATATCGAAGCCTGTCTAAAGGCGAAGTTAGGTTGTACAGGGTTAAGGAGAAGCCGTCAATAATTTTCCTAGATAATTGTTAATTCTAATCCAAAATATTCTATATTAAGTTCAACTTTACACACCTTTACTCGAAAATGAATCAGCATATGACGGGTGTACCTTTCAAGCATTCAAGGCCCTGAAAGAATTTTCCCAGAAAAAAATACCCCCTACTCTACAAGCGTGAAGAGGAGTTTTTGAGTTATTTAAAGCATTTGTACAAATTTTGAGCGAAATTGGTTGCGATCAACCCAAAGATACCCGAGCCTAAAATTGGTGAAAACATGTTTTTCATGCAAAAATGTATCAATGTAGTATCAATGAGTTAATGTTGACCGATTTTTCTCTAATTTGGCCCAAAGTCCTTAAATTTTTCAAGGAACAAATTTAAGCTTGTGGATTAAATTTTGAAAAAAAAAAGTTCCCAAATTCTGGGCATCCTAGTGTAGGGAGTTTTTTATACAACTTGTAGAAGAAACTTTGTGAAAATATTGAGCAATTCTCTTCAAAATCGGTTTTTTGTTAGAATTTTATTTTTTGTATTTTTTAATATCCGACTAAAACTTTTTTCTTAGCATTTAAAAAAAAATTTTTACATGTGCATCAATTTTGAAAAATGAAAAACTTCAACTATTTTCAAAAAAGTTACCTATAAATGGCTTTAACTTGAAAACGGTGCACTTTATCAAAATTTCACTAGAGTACTTTTTGATTGCAAATTTGATTTTACATCGAAAAATGGAGTTGATAATTTTTGCGACCAATATTTCGATTTTTGGAAAAAAAAATCAATATTGGTTAAAAAATTTATAACTCGCTCAAAGATTTTTTGCACAACCTGGAAATTTCTGAAAAGTTGGCAATTGATGTCTTCTAAATCATATATATAAAAAATAGTGTTTTTGTTTTGCAAATCAGGTTGTAGTGACAAAAAGTCCAATAAAAAGTCACCAAAAATGTTTTACCGTGTATCATTTTTTCAATGCAGTCCGTGTCCATACCTACAACTTTGCCGAAGACACCAAATCGATCAAAAAAATCCTTCAAAAGATACAGATTTTTGAATTTTCATGCATCGTTTTTGTATGGACAGCTGCCAAATTTGTATGGAAAATTATATGGACAAACTAATGATTTAAAATGGCTTCTTTGGGCATACCGAAGGCACCAAAACAGTTTCAGTCAGGTTAAAAAAAAGACCGATTTCGTAGAGAATTGCTCAGCTCAAAAAAATCAAGTTCAATAGAACAACAAAGAGTAACAACAAAAAAGAGGTTGTAGTTGTACGTGGCAGAACACGAATAACTTGTCAAAGGGGTATGTAGCAGCGCAACAACACTTCACAGAGCTTACAGTGACAGAGCTGAGGATTGTGTAGAACATGTCAAGAGCAGCGGGAAACCTTACAGGGTTGAAGAGCTTGACGTGTCGTGCCACTTTAGACTTTATGTTGTTTAAAGAATAACTTTTTTTCATCAGCTCCAAGTTTTTCTATTCCTAATTTTAGAATTCTCTCATCAATTTCAATTACAAGATTTCCTTCCGCCAAAAAATCTTCATTCCTACCATCCCTCAAAGTCCAGAGCCCGTGCACTGTCCTCCACGTGGGCACGTTTTAATTGAAATAAGAAAATCAATAAATTGTTGCGTGTGCGACGTGACTTCCTCTCGCTTTCTCGGGGGCCACAAAGATCGAAAAAACGAAACTATTGGCACTACGCCCCCCGGGGCATGGCCTTCCTCTAACGTGGGATTTCTGCTCCAGCGCCTCTGACGAGACAGGAGAAACCGGGACCGACGTTTTACTTCACCATCCGATAGAAGCTCAGTGGATAAGGCGGGAATCGAACCCGCGTCTCATAGCATCATCGGGATCGGCAGCCGAAGCCGCTACCCCTGCGCCACGAGACCCACACGGCCACAAAGATCGTAGTGGGGAAATTGAGTCTGAGTCTGGCCTGGCTGGCTCCGATTGGGTAAGACGGGGTTTTCCTCACTTCCTTTTTCATCTCATTCCACAAAGAATTGCCACGAGAGGCACGGAGAGCTTCGTTCCATTTGGCATTTTCCGTTTTCCACTCGCTTTGGTGGGAAAATGCGCGGGGGAAGAGGAGTGGGGATTTTTTTCCCAGGAGACGCGACTGCTGGCACGGGTGGAAGAAAGTATCATCATCGTTCGCGCAAATGGATTTATTGGAACTTGGTACTTTTCTCAACTGAGTCAGCACCACTTCCACCACCACCGTTGTAATTTGGAAATGTGCCCTCGAGGTGGAAAACGCTGCTTCGTTCATTATTTTCAACAGCCAATTGAATCCTTTTTAATGATGAAAAGCCGACGAGTGGCATTACTTGGAGCACATTTGGAGCGAGCTATTGTTCTCCTTCGTTCCCCGTGCGCCTAGTTAATCGGATTATAATTAGAGCCCGACTCGTTGTGTGGAAGAATTTACTGCTTTGACCTCTGAATGGAGAAGCATTTTTTCGAGCATTCGAAAGCAACTGTGAAGTGGAATTCGATGCTGTTTAATTTGAAAGCTTTTCAGGTAGTCATGGTAAGCAAGTGGTATTTTGCACGATGTATTTTGTGTATCTGACAATGTCGGAATTATAATTTTATTCAATTGCGGAGTTTCTTTTACAATTATTAAAATTCTTAAGCAGCTTATCACAAGCCACCGGTTTGAGTGGATTAACCAAAATTGACATAACTCATCTAGTTTTAGAACAATTTAAATCAAACTTTAATTTTGAGTTGTTGAACGATATTTTGATATTCATTTACATAATTTGTACCGTACTCGCTGCCTCTTTAAACAAATGAGATAATAAATTATTAAAAAAAAAATCTCACTTATTTTGATAAATGAAAACTTTGAATGATAACTTTAAAAAATATCAAAATTTTATAATACAGAAAATTTATGTGACATAAACATAAATTATTAGAAGAAATAACTCTTAACAACTGTAAACAATTGGAAAAGAATTTAAAATATTCCTTCTTTATTATTATTTCGTTGAGCATGTTTTTTTTTCCAAATGATTTTAATAGATTATTTAACTTGTTCCAAAATTACATCTATCTTGTCGCCCCCGCCATTTCGACGTTCCGAGAAAAACGCGTTTTAATGTTTGACCTTGAATAAACAAAAACGAAAGCACACAATGTAAACAATAACAAACACGTTTTGTTTGGCTGCTTACCATTCTGTGCATTGTCCCGAAGTTTGGTTAAAGTTGGTTGCTGGAGTCCCGAGTTATAATTACAAATATTTACGGTAGTCTAACTTGTACGTGCGTCAAACGCGTTCTGACCTGAAATCCCTTTGCCCTTTGTCGCACTTACATCAACTTTCAGGCTGTGTCAAGATAGCACGACAAGATTGAAACTTCTTTCATATGAAAAGTGACAGAAATTTTCGGAGCTCTTTTGATTTTCATTGAATAGCTCAGGATTGAAATCGAATTTTGGGGATCTGTAAAGGTCAAAAGATGAGGCATTGTGACCTGCACAAAATGGCGTTCTTAACTCAATTTGGCCCCAAAATGCACGTACGACAAGTTAGCACGACGGCGACGATTTGTAATCAACCGCATAATTTCTTGGTATTGCTTGAGACATTTGCATAATTTTAAGAATTTTGTTAACCCTTTCAAGCCTAAATTTTTCTGAGCTATGTTTACCCTTTCAGGTCTGATGGGTCATATATGATCCAAAATTGAAAATTTCCAAAACTAGCCTATAATTTTCGTATGGTGGTAAGAATCATTTTCCCATCATTAACTAAATTTTTTTTTTGAAAATTCAGGCTTGAAAGGGTTAATCAACAATTTTGGTATCAGTCGTTAAATTATAACCTGAGTAAACAGAAACAGGCCAACAAAAGTTACATTTCGTTATTGGACGTTCTGGGTCCTCCAATGTGTCCTAGAATACAGATCTTGGAGTCTACCGCCGTAACAACACGATTATACCAAGTTTACGATTATGTTTCATATTCAGTGATGTCCTTGGGACCCATTGGAAACACTATGAGCTATGTGGATCACTTTTGGGATGTTCTGGGTCCTCCAAAGTGTCCTGGAGTACAGATCTTGGAGTCTACCGCCGTAACAGCACGATTCTACTAAGCTTCCGATTATGGTTCATATTCAGTGATGTCCCTGGGACCCTTTGGAAACACTATGAGCTATGTGGATCACTTTTGGGATATTCTGGGTCCTCCAAAGTGTCCTGGAGTACAGATCTTGGAGTCTACCGCCGTAACAGCAAGATTCAAAGTCTCCAAAGACAAAATCAGTTTTTTTCTGTGGTTTATTTCAGATAATATTTATTTATGAATTAAATCCTGATTATTTGTTTGGCAACAAAAATCACTAAGTTTTGGAATGAAAATAAAGTCTTGGTAACTTTATTTTAGCAAAAAATGTTGTTATATAATTTGAAAATAAATTATAAACAACTCCGGCCAAAATCAAGAAATTTTTGTTGTTTGAGATGTCGGAAAGTGTACTTGTGAAATTATCGAAATTGGTCCATCGGAACCATGTTACGGTTATTCAGGGTTGAAGGCAGGATGGCCAAATGGTCCCAGATCGTACTGAGGATTTCAAATTTGAACTCCTGAGCCAAAATCAGTGTCGTTTGACATGTTGGAAGCCATATTAGGCTTGATGTAGAATTTGACATCCGTGTCTGTGTAGTCGGTTCCGGAAGGGTGGCCAATTTATATCCGTAGGTTCGGGATCAAAGGAATATGACTTATACGTCCAGAACAGGTTATGGAGCCAATTGGGATGGTTTTTCTGAAGAATTTATGATCATAACCATGATTTGTAGGTTGGGTTGCATACCCGGACAATAACCTGACTCACTAGGTTCCGGAATATCTCCGTGGCCAAGTGACCGATTTTCTTTGTAGATTCTGAAAATAGAGATTTTTCCGATTCTTTTGAGAGGTGAACGATCTTATTTGGTCAAAAGAGGACAAATATACAGCATGTTTAAGGTTTTTTCGGTATTTCGCATCAGACGTTCGGACTTTAAGGGTTAAAAAGAATGTAATCAGCGATGGCATAATCATCATCAAAAGAAAATCTCTAGACGTTCATCAAGAGAAAAAATCCGTAGGGAGCTTGGCTCTATTCTCTCGCGCACGAAAGATCGGTAAAAAGAATCGAAAAAAATCATCATCTTGATTATTCGGCGGAACATTTTTTTCACTACTACACTTGCAAGTGTAACGTCTTACGTCGAAAAATGACCTGTCACATTTTGTAGATGGGCAATGTGTGTAAACAAAGTGAAATAAATTTTATTAAGTGGTGCTGACAAGGAAATTCACAAAAAATCATCAGCAGATTGATTTTCCTGGAGAATTTCGGGAGCGATTTTCTTTTGCGTGATTTGCCTCCTCTCTCTTTCGCGGGTGAAGAAAGTTCACAAGCGAAATTGATTTTTTTTTGCGATTATTCCATCCCTGAATGTAATTCAATATTTATTTCAGCTGATTAGCTTACATTAAAATTTTGATGTTTTTAGACTTTGTTTAAAAAAAAAGCTAATAAACATTAAAGATCAACTTTTTATCACATGAACGATGCTTCAAATATTTGAAAACTTCAAGTTGTGAGGTTATGAAATAGTGTTTCAAGTAAAAAATCACGAGAAGTTAGTTAGTTAAACAAATTTGTATATTTGTATGAAGCTGTTTGATTTTTAAAAGTAGTCGTGCCATTAAATGATCCTCACACTCATTTTGAACATTGAAGATGCTATTCTATAAAATATTGTTGCCATTCTAAATCAGAAGCAGGATCAGAATAATTTTTGATTAATAACAACTTTCCTGAGAGTTTCAAGATGAAAAATGTTGTTCTAGATGACAAATTTTGGAACATGAAATGCAGATTTAAATGAACATTACAAATCACAATCATTTCATGTTCAAAAATGAAAGGAGTAGTACCGCCGCCCCGTAACAACAAATCGACAGATGGACCTCAGTTTGTTTCCCACAAATCGAAAAGTAAATGGGGCAACTTTTTCCGATTTCATGTGATTTTTCAGAGAAGGACACAACACAAACACACAATGCAAGTAAAGCTTCAAAGTAAATCATTTTTGGTTTCCCAAAGACGAATCACAAATTACTCAGAACCAGTGCAGATGGTGCAAATTTCTGAAATGAAAATCTGAAAACCAAAGTCAAAGTTCGTGTTGAACTTCTTGCGCAAAAGAAGTGCAAAGTAGGGAAATAATTTTGGAACTGACAGCAACTCGGTTAAAAAAACGGACGACCAGTAGAACTATAATTAGTGTGTGCAGCTTTGCGCGTAGTACTCAGACTCAGATTGGCTGGACTGCCAGTTTCCCTTTCCTTTCAGACAAAGTTTGAAACTTTATCCAAAGCCCTTCTGTCGTGCCACAGCCGGAGAGTGTAATAGGAGAAACTTTGGGTTGGTTTAGTTTGACGAAGAAAATTAATAGCCTGGCGGGCAAATAAGCCAGCGTGCGTTCTTTTTGGCAATTTACTGGAAAAGTTCGAACCACTTTTATGGCTTCTGAGGTTTTTCTTCTTGGAAGAGAGGCTAGGAGTCAATGAAAAGTTTTGCGAAACTATTCCCTTCTGGTCAGACTGGGTAGTGCATGCTGGTTTTGATTCTGTTTGGTGTGCAATTACTTGGGATATTATTTCAACAGTATAGAACTGAATGAGGGGACATTTCACGTTGACTTACGACCGATATCCCGTAAGCTCTTTCCAGCCGATCCTTTGGGGTTCGAAATTTCCAACTCGTTAAAAATTCAACACTTTTTGAAAGGAACACGTTTTGCGGCCCCATTACTGCTGCTGCTCCTCCTAGTCAGTGGGGTTGCCGAGAGGAAGTGCGAGCGAAATGTGTGCGTAATGTAATTAGGTCGTAATAAAGACATTAAATATCAATTCCCGGCAGCGAAAGCTCTCAGGAAAATCGCGCACACACACACTAACTCACGTGTGGTGCCACAGCGAAAGTACACAAACACTGGAACGTGCCTTGTCAGGCTGATGCCGTATATCAGATTTTCCGTCTTTATTTAGATCACTCTCTTTCCCCCCTGCTCTGCTATCTCACTCACTGAATGTGTTTAGATTTGAATTGAATAAATACGATGTGCGAATGAATCATCCACATCACCATCATCATCGTCGTCGTCGTCGTCATTCTCCAATGAAATAACTCTGGATTTTGTGAAAGGGAAAAAGTCACGGAGTATTGATTTACTGACAATCGCACACTGACACACACAATCACACGCGGGTACGCAAACGATCCGTATGATAAATAATGCGGAAATCATGTGTGTGTGTGTGTGTTTGCTCATGTTTATGAAAGAGGAAAATGCATTATGGCTTTCCTTTATTCTTTTGTGTTGCTTGTTGTTGCCGGTGCTGCTGTTGCGTGCTGTATGGGAGCACGTATTCAATCAAAATATAAATTTTTAATGCTTTCTTTTTGTCGTTTGGTGTATTCCGGTATTTGAAGTTGAGCAATAATTGCTTGCGAGGAATAAATTTAAATCGTTAAAAATAATCGCTAGGTGTAATTTCATGGCCTTGGTTAACGTGATGGAAGCCTTCAGGGGCATGATTCTTTCTTCAAAGATTTAAATTAACCTACTTTTTCGATTTCCTATTTTATTTGGAAAGTTATAAAAAAATATAAAGCATTTTGTCGATCAGATTTTTATGGTATCCCATTATTGACAAATTTTGCAATTTTGCATTATCAAAACAATACCTTAAATTGATATAAGTGCGTCTATGCCGGGAATTTCCAGGACGAATTTCCGGGGATTTTTGGAAATACGGGAATTGCAGGATCCTGGGATTTTTTTATATTTTGTCCCGGGAATTTCCGAAATTGAAAAAAAAAATCAAATTTTGGTCTGAAAATTCAGATTTGGTTGTGGAAAGAGATGCAGAGTTGGATACTCACACTCAGTAATCGATATTATTTTTTAAGTGTTTATTTGACTTTTTAGGGAAAATAGTGCTTTAAATGTTTTCTATTTAATTTTAATTTTTTTGTTCAAATACAGCAATAATTACGTTTATTAATTTATATTCATCAAACCCCGGCATATGCTCCAGATGACAATTGTAATGAATTCAGACAACTTCACAAGCTATTTTTTTGCAGATAGTCTTGATTGTTTTTTGGTTTCGTTTAAAACAGGAACATAACAAAACAATAAGTACACCGATTTCAAACGTTTTGCTCTAAAATCTCCTGATTTTATTCAGACTGTAGTCTCGATTTTCTCCAGTTGACAGAAGTGACTAAAAGTTAATTTGCAAAATATGTTTTATGTTTTTTCATAACATGTTTGATATTTTGACTGGTATCATATTATTCGATTACGCTTCTCTTTTTTTAGACAATTCAAAGAAATTTTGTTTTTGGAACCATGTCATATAAACAGATACATAAGAACAAAATATAAAGAATCTTATTTATTTGAATCATATTGGTTTAAAAATTATTATTCATTTTAGATCCAAAGCACAAATAAGATCAGCAAAAATCAAGTTTAAATGTATTCTAAGCTTTATGAAAACTGCTGCCATCACTGTAGATGGGAGCAGGGTTACCAGGCCTGAACAGAAAAAATCTGGCAAAAAATCTGGAAAAAATCTGGCAAGCCACTTTTCTCAAAGTAATAAGCAATTTTGTGTTCAAAAACAGTGTATTTTCACTTTTTATACATTATAGATTCACAAAATAAACAAAATACATAAAATAAAACAATGTGCGGAAGAAACAGAAAATTATTTTTTTCAAATTGACACTCAAAAAATCTGACAATGCCTAATTTTTCTGGCAACCTGGCACCCCTGGATGGGAGTGTAGATTTTCACCAATTAACATAATTAATCTAATTTTATGATTTCAAGGTTGAAAAACATAACTAATATAATTAAACAAAGATTTAACGGCTGTTTCAAAAATCTCCCGGGATTTGAAAAAATATTTTTCCCGTTTCCAAAATCGATCAGCAAAAATCTGTTGTTTATGTATTTTAAGCTTTCAGAAAACTGGTGTTGTTGTTTAGATTGAAATTTGTATCATCACCTATTAGCAGAATTTATCTTATTTTATGATTTCAAGCTTGAAAATCATATGTTATATAATTAAACATAGATTTTACGGATATTTCAAAAATTTCCCAGAATTTAGAATAATTTTTCCCTTTTCCAAAATCAATCAGCAAAAATCAATTATTAATAAATTTTAAGCTTTCTGAAAACTGATGTCATTGTTAAGATTGAAGTGTAGATTATCATCAATTAACAGAATTTATCTAATTCTTTGATTTTAAGCTTGAAAAACATAAGAAATATAATAAAACATAGATTTCACGACTAAGAAAAAAAAATCCCGAGGCTTAAAAAATATTTTTCCCGTTTCCCGGGGATTTGATGATACCAAAATTTGAAGAAAGGTATTATAGTCTAGACTCGATTATCCGAAGTTTCTATTATCCGAAGGTTTGTTTGAGACTTCTGCTAATCGAATCACGAACTTTTTATTCTTTTTTTCCTTTTCTTGTATTAAACATCAAAATCGAGTTCAGCGACCCCATTTTAGTCAAATTTATATTGTAGATAGCTTTTTAAATAACCATCTTGGATAAAAAAAAAAACACTTTAGCCTAGTTAAGGTACCATACTTGAGCTCGACAATCAAAAAATAGACAAGGAAAATTTATTTTTCATCATTCGATTAGGCCTTCGGATAATCTGAACTGTATAACGCATTTCCTTTGTTTTTACCCATCCTCGGGTCATTCGATCCGTCTTGGGGTCCCATAAGTTCCTATTCAAAATCAGCTTCTTTGTTAAGGGGTTACATACATGTAGAAAATCACAAAATTTACAAAATTTTACAGAAAATTTATTGAATCCACTAAACAAATGATTTTCAATCACTCCTAAATGTTTCATAATTCAACTGAGTTAGAGGCGTTTTAACTTTGAAATTTTGCCATGTGCAAAGCGGACTGTCAAACTTTCTGAGCGTTTTTCTCGAAACACCGAGTTGATTTACGGGTGCCACGTATCTCGAGATGGGATGGACCAAATTGACTGAAATTTCAGGCGAAAACTCTCAAGATATATCCAATGTGCATGACAAAGCCCGATTTTTTTTATTTTGCTTTTAAAAATTAAAAATCAAAAACTGACGATTTTTTATATGAAAAAAACAATAATATTTTTATCTTTTTTTTAAATATTTTTTTTGAAAATCGGCTTTTGTCATGCACAGCCGATTTGGTCAAGGCAGTGCTAAGATAAAAAAAATAGTGTGTGCTCACACCAACCTCTGACTTTTTTGTCGATTAACATGTATGTAACCCCTTAAGTGCTGACAACATATTTTTAGAAAGATATTAAAAAGACCTTCCCAACGAGTTTACCAAAGTGAATTCCTGACAACCAAATTTCTATTCTTTCCAACGAGTCCAAAATGTTGAAGATTTTACAACCCTGTTATGTCAAAAGTGTTTGTATGGAACTTTGAATAATCAAAACACGAACAAAAAAACTTTTGTTTCGTGTTTTTTAATTTTCTTATTTTTAACTTCAAATTCGAGTATTGCGACCCCAAAGCAAAGCAATCCACTTTAACGACCCCCGGGTCTTTTGTGGTCTCTGTTGCAAGTTTCTGCTCATATCTAGGCGTCCGAAGGTTATGTGTGGTGAGTCACCCAAAATCTCTTTTACGCAAATGGACCGACGTTTTACTTCCCCATCCGATAGAAGGCCAGGAGTATAAGGCGGGAACCGAACCCACACCCCATAGCAACTTAGGGATCGGCAGTCGAAGTCGCTAACCACCGCGCCACTGGGCTGTATTTCGACGTCGTCGTGCTATCTTGTCGCACCCGCCATTTTGACGTTCCGAGAAAAACGCGTTTTAATGTTTGACCTTGAATATTCAAAAACGGGAGCACGCAATGTAAACAATAACAAACGCGTTTTGTTTGGCTCACCATTCTGTGCATTGTCCCAAAGTTTGGTTGAAGTTGGTTGCTAGAGTCCCGAGTTATAATTACAAATGTTTACGGTAGTCTAGCTTGTACGTGCGACAAACGCATCCTGACTTTCCTGGCCTGAAATCCCTTTGGCCTTTTGTCGCACTTACATCAATTTTCATGGAGTGACAAGATAGCACGACAAGATTGAAACTACTTTCATATGTAAAGTGACAAAAATGCACGGAGTTTTTTCGGTTTTTGTTGAATATCTCAGGATTGAAATCGAATTTTGGGGATCTGTGAAGGTCAAAAGATGAGGCATTGTGAGCTGCACAAAATGGCGTTCTTAACTCAATTTGGCCCAAAATGCACGTACGACAAGTTAGCACGATGGCGACGATTTGCCGATAAAGAACAAAAAACATTCTTTCTCAAATTCCCTTAGACTGTTTGGGCGTAGCCTTGGAGTACAGTATGGAATTATCTATCCTGTATCATCTGTATAAGTACAAGAAAAATATTTTTTTTTTTCAAGCCATTGACGAAAAGAGAAAAATAAATAGATATTCAAACTCTTTCTACACTGCAAATATAAGCAATAAATTAAAAACTCAAAGCTATTTAAAAAAAATACACATTTCTATTCGAAATGCCGATAAATGTTTAGTTCCCCTACTCGGCTTAATTTCCAACTCAGCTCTCCCTAGGGTAGTCCTAAACAAACTGCTCCCGTTTAAATTTTCCCGCAACATTCCTTAAAGAAAGCTACCTCCCTTTTGGGACTGCTCCCGCTAACGACCACAAGAAGTCGTACACCCCCTTCAATCTACCCCCCATTCAAGTGAAAGTTGAAACACGCTTTGAAGGATCGTCGTCACCAGCCAGCCACACCCAACTCGACATCTCCCTGCGACGTGCTTCTGATGTTTGACAGAAGGGAATAGGAGTGGAATTGTGGGCGGAGTGGACCCCTTTTTTCTCAGGTCATTCCGCACCGAACGCGCGGTGGCTCATGTGATTTCACAGTTGAAGGGAGTTGGGGGGGTGAGCAGTAAGGGAGAATGCTCCTAACGTCAATCGTGGAACAATGGAGCAAAGGGAGTAATGGGGAATGGGTAGAAATTTTGAACATCATTGCTTCATCTCATTTAGCGGTGAAATGAGGGGTGAAAATAATAGAGTTTTGTTGTTGGTAAGGCGTGTTTTACATAGTAATTACGGCGGGAGAGATTTTTATGTACGTGTTGTAATCGGAGCTTTGTGGTAGTAAGTGAGGCGAGCTTTAAAGTAAAAGTTGAAATAAGATTACAAGTTTGTGACAAAAGCCGATACTATGTGGGTAATTCTCCGCCAACTCACACAGCAGTTGCCCCGACCCCTCTTCGATTTGCGTGAAACTTTGTCCTAAGGGGTAACTTTTGTCCCTGATCACGAATCCGAGGTCCGTTTTTTGATATCTCGTGACGGAGGGGCGGTACGACCCCTTCCATTTTTGCACATGCGAAAAAGAGGTGTTTTTCAATATTTTGCAGCCTGAAACGGTGATGAGATAGAAATTTGGTGTCAAAGGGACTTTTATGTAAAATTAGACGCCCGATTTGATGGCGTAATCAAATTCGAAAAAACGTATTTTCATCGAAAAAACACTAAAAGTTTTAAAAATTCTCCCATTTTCCGTTACTCGACTGTAAAATTTTGGAACATGTCATTTTATGGGAAATTTAATGTACTTTTCGAATCTACATTGTCCCAGAAGGGTCATTTTTCATTTAGAACAAAATTTTTCATTTTAAAATTTCGTGTTTTTCTAACTTTGCAGGGTTATTTTTAGAGTGTAACAATGTTCTACAAAGTTGTAGAGCAGACAATTACAAAAATTTTGATATATATACATAAGGGGTTTGCTTATAAACATCACAAGTTATCACGATTTTACGAAAAAAAGTTTTAAAAAAGTTGGTCGTCATCGATCATGGCCGTTCATGGTCACCCGCGACAGACACGGACGACGAAACAAAGAGAAACGCAAAAGTAACTTTTTCAAAACTTTTTTCGTAAAATCGCGATAACTGTGATGTTTATAAGCAAACTTATCTATATATCAAAATTTTGTAATGTCTGCTACAACTTTGTAGAACACTAAAAATAACCCTGCAAAGTTAGAAAAACACGAAATTTAAAATGAAAATTTTGTTCTAAATGAAAAATGACCCTTCTGGGACAATGTAGATTCGAAAAGTACATTAAATTTCCCATAAAATGACATGTTCCAAAATTTTTACAGTCGAGTAACGGAAAATGGGAGAATTTTTAAAACTTTTTTGTTTTTCGATGAAAATACGTTTTTCGGAATTCTGAGTACGTCATCCGTCTAATTTTACATAAAAGTCCCTTTGCAAATTTCTATCATCACCGTTTCAGGCTGCAAATTATTGAAAAACACCTCTTTTTCGCATGTTCAAAAATGGAAGGGGTCGTACCGCCCCTCCGTCACGAATATCAAAAAAACGGACCTCGGATTCGTGATCAGGGACAAAAGTTACCCCTTAGGACAAAGTTTCACGCAAATCGAAGAGGGGTCGGGGCAACTTTTCCCGATTTCGTGTGAGTTGGTAGAGAATTACCCATGTGTAAATTAAGGTTAATTATTAATTTTCAGTAGATGTTAAGTTATATTAGCTTCAAATGTATTTTTTCTTAAATTGCAATGACTATCTGCTTTTAAGCATAAAAAATACAATGCATTTTAAATAATCACCTCCGTGTACGCACGAGAGCAAGTAGCAGTCAAGTGCTCTGTGCTCTACCGTTTTTCGAAATTATTCGCCGAAGTTGATTGTGATTACCCGCGAGTTTGCTCCTCCAGCATGCCGAAGGCCAGCCGTGGCCGTGGCAGTTCGAGTGCGGCCTCGAAAAACCCGCGAAGTTCGTCTACCGGCCGTGTGCAAAAAGTTAAACAAACCAACGCCGTGTCGGCCGCCATCGCGCAGGGGAGCGTGAGCGCAGATGGAATCGACAAAAAGTATCTACATCCCGGATACGTTCCGAGATCACCAGTGCGAACCCGTTCCGGTACTTCCGGTGCCACGACCAGTGGCACATCAACATCCGCCAACATCCCCATCAGGAACGAGTTCCAGATGCTGAGCGACGACGAAGAAAACAACACCGATGGTAGCAGCACTACCGACGACGACGACGACGATGACGGACGTGCACGGAAGAAAGTGTCGACGCCAAATAAGAACAATTCTCCAAAGGAACGTAGACCACCTCCAATTTTTGTTTTGGACACGTTGGCGGACGATATTGACGAGTTGCTGGAAGGCCTCGGATATTGTCTGAAAATCGGTAAGTCGTCAGTGCAAGTTTACACATTTGACGAAAAGAACTTCGACCTGGTTGTGGAGAAATTGAAGCGTCAAAACTTCAAGTTTTACACATTCGACCCCGTGCAGAAGACTGCCGTTAAGGTCGTTTTGCAGGGTACCAAGACCGCCCGATCTCCGACCTCAAGAAGGACCTCTCGGGTGCTGGAATAACGCCGCGTGACATAAAAGTGCTCTCGCGGAAGACTACAGTCACAGGTACACACACACTGTACCTGTTGTACTTCGACCGCGGCACCGTCAAAATTCAAGACCTGCGGCGAACTAAGGCGTTGGACGGGTTTTGGGTAAACTGGCGGTTCTACTCAAAGAACCCGTCGGACGCAGCACAATGCCACCGTTGCCAGAAATTCGGCCACGGCTCGCGGAACTGCAACCTCCCGCCCCGCTGTGTGAAGTGCGGTGAATCACACCTCTCTGAGGCGTGTGCACTGCCGTGCAAAGCGGACTTGGGGACAAGGCAGAGCAAACGAAGGCGCGCATCAAGTGCGCCAACTGCGGAGGTAACCATACCAGCAACTACCGTGGATGCAGCGCACGGAAAACTACCTCGAGGAGCAGGAAAAGAGGAAGAAGAAAGCAGCAGCGTCCCACCCTCTTCAGCGAAGTACGAGCGAAACCGTGCCGGCAGCTGGTCATCGTACGGTTCCAGCGGACAACTCAGCGTTCCCTCCTGGATGGGGCGATCGTTCGCCAGCGTGGTCGCTGCCGGCAGTGGCAATACGGCCCAGCAAGAAGTTACCGGAGAAGATCTCTTTACCCTGCCAGAGTTTTTGCTCTCGCAGGAGATGATGACGCGGTTTCGGACCTGCCGTAACAAGGCGGAGCAATTCCTGGCCCTTGGGGAGCTGATGATCAAGCACATCTATAAAGGATAAAATACTGTGATCTAGTTTTAAGCTTTTTCTATTTCTATCCCCTTTCCCTTGCAATTTTAGTAAGTTTTTTTTTTATATTTTTCTTACTCTTGGTGACACCTTTATTTACAAGCAATAACTGTTCCAAAATGGATTATGATGTAACACACAGCTGTAAGGAACTCCAAAACTCTGTTATGTACCTCAAAAGAACTTATTGTATCTTGATTATTCACCAATAAAACCGAATTGAAAAATTGAAAATTTTAAATAATCTAAATATGTTGACCCTTTGATCCGAAATGTTTCATTTAAAAGTAATAAAAATTGTTTAAAAAAATAAAGACTGCTCATCGATTTGAGTAAAAAATTCTGTAGTTCATTTTTCAATACATCATTGCGGAGAGGTAGTACGACCTTTTGAAACTTCAACAAAAAACAAAAAACACTACCGACGACGACGACGACGATGACGGACGTGCACGGAAGAAAGTGTCGACGCCAAATAAGAACAATTCTCCAAAGGAACGTAGACCACCTCCAATTTAGTCTGTCTGTACTACAGTTCAAATAAACAGCTTAGGAATATTGAAATTTCATGATAACTTTCAACAAAAATGGGATTTTAATTGCTTTTTTCTTATTTTTTCCAGATGTTGTAACTGAGCCAACAGCAATAAAGGTAAGGCAAAAAAGCGATCGTCACACAAATTACGACATCTACAATCGTTGAATTAAATTCACAGTCGTGTTTAACCCACAAAAAAAACCACCCAGCCCATTAAAACCATCTGCGTTAATTCCTGTAAACACACAAACACAACACTTTGCAGATGGAATTTTCCCCGGCAAGATGTGATTCACCAGCAGCAAAACAAACGTCTTAACAGCGAACATAAAGCGCAGTGAAACGAAACTTTTCAAATTAATTCTTCCCGGGTTTTTTTTTTGTCGACTTCTCAGCAACAATTTAATCTTGCATAAATTTGCAAAAGAAAAGAAAGCCATAGAGTGCTTCTACTTGGTCAGGGTCCTTTCATTTTAATGTGCACCTTTTCGGAGGAAAAGCAACAAACGCTCTGCTGGCAGCACTGCCTCTGATTATTTTTTTTGCTTGCAGAGGGTAAAGTAATTGCCACCTTAATGGCTCTTTCTTGGTTTTTTTGTGATTTTTGTGGAAATTTTCTGCGGTGGATTGTTGAGTTTTTGTTCGTGAAAATTTTAATCTTATAAGTGTAGTAAATAAATAACGTTCGCTAAACTGGAACTGAAATTTTAATCGCTACTCACCTTTGCATTCACCAAAGCATGAAACAACACTTTTCGCAACTTTGCCTAACAAAACGCATAAATCATGCTCTCTCGAAATGATTATTTTTTTCGAACATCCACCTCCACAAGGATTGGAACATGAGAAATGTAATTACGCGATACTTTTTGGGGCTCATTTGCACATAAAGTCTATGAGCCGGCAATTTTTTACTGTGAAAACTTTTCCACTCGCGAATTTGAATCTCACTTTCCACTTTGCAGCACTCAACCAAAAAAGAGTTTAAAATGCGCTGAAATTTTAAAATTTCTGATCCGCTCAAGCCGCTGTCATGTCAAAAAAGCGCAAACAAAAAGGCTCAAAGTTCAAAAAAGTTCCATCGATCAAAATTGCGCTCTGTTGAATTTTTGATAGCTTTTTCTCTGCCGAACCAACTCGTTGAATTTAGCAAAAAAAAAAAAAAACTTTCAGTTGAAAAAGATTCCACTGTGAAATGCATGCATCGTAGCTGATTGAAGTGAACTTTTTTTTTGTAGAACTCGTGCATTTCCATTGAAGAGGGATTTTCCTCTGCAATTCGGAACAGTAAAAAAGTGTTTTTGCTCATCAAAAACACAGAAAAGAAAAAAAACACACACACAGAAAATCCCATAAGCTGCTCAGAATCACTCCAAAGTGAGTGAAAATCACTGTTTTATCGCATATCCTTCAACATGTGCGAGCTTCATTCAAAGAACGAAACAAGGTAAAAAAGCTCTCGTAAGCCGTCAATGTGATTAGGTGGATTAGTCGACTGACTTGGACGTTTCAAGTTTTTTTTGTTGTCGTTGCTCCAGCAACAGTGCGCCAGCCGTCACCAGTACTTGTTCATGAAAAGGCACTAACTTGCTGGCTGTGCGCTCACAGTCACGGTGACGGTTTTGGCTAAGCTTTTGTGCACTTTGAAGTTGCGCCCGAGATTTGCTAATTAGGATAATCCCTGGGCGTAATAAAACATTCATTGCGGAGCTGAGCAGTGGCACTTGGCGTTTTGAAAAAAAAGGAAAAGTGTGTTTGTTCGGTAATTTGCTTGAGTTAAATAGGTGAGGTGAAAATGTAAGAAGTTATTTATTTTACGATTGTCATTTGTTCTCAACAGATTCATTTTTTAACTGTACTTTTGTAATTTTTAGAAACCCAACGAGAATAAAATTCAGTGAAATCAAATGAAAACACATGAACAAAATCGGTCTTTTTATTTGAGTTTTAATTTTTGTATTTTTTATCCCACTGAAACTTTTTTGGTGCCTTCGGTATGCCCAAAGAAGCCATTTTGCATCATCAGTTTGTCCATATAATTTTCCATACAAATGTGGCAGCTGGCCATATAAAAACGATGTATGAAAATTCAAAAATCTGTATCTTTTTAAGGAATTTTTTGATCGATTTGGTGTCTTCGGCAAAGTAGGTATGTATAAGGACCACACTGAAAAAAATGATTCACGGTAAAAAATGGTGATTTTTGATTGAACTTTTTTTTTACTAAAACTTAATTTGCAAAAAAACACTATTTTTAATTTATTTTTTATTTTTTGATATGTTTTAAAGGACATCAAATGCCAACTTTTGAGAAAATTCCAGGTTGTGCAAACATTTTTGACTGAGTTTTGAATTTTTAAATCAATACTTTTTTTCAAAAAATTGAAATTTTGATCGCAACAATTTTTTGTCCCGCCCGTGTGGATCAATCGGACCGCGCACTGGACTCACAATCCAGAGGTCGCCGGTTTGAATCCCGCGGCGGGCGCTCTAAAATTCTTTGTGTAAATATGGGTATTCGGCGCCGTCGCTCCGTGCCATACTTTCATACACTTAGGAGCCCAGGGCGGCGAAGTCCTTGTAGATAAAGGAAGACACTAGTGGTTGGTACTAGCAATGGTGGCCGACAGCTATAAAGTCAACTTCGTTTTAAACTATAAAGAGCAATTCTCTGAGATTTCGGTCATTCGATTTTTCTGTATTTTTAATCCGGCTGAAACTTTTTTGTGCCTTCGGTATGCCCAAAAAGCCATTTTGCATCACTAGTTTGCCCATATAATTTTCCATACAAATTTGGCAGCTGTCCATACAAAATGATATGTGAAAATTTCTGTATCTTTTGAAGGAATTTTTTGATCGATTTTGTCTTCGGCAAAGTTGTAGGTATGGATATGGACTACACTGGAAAAAAATGATACACGGTAAAAAAAAATTTGGTGATTTTTAATTTAACTTTTTGTCACTAAAACTTGATTTGCAAAAAAACACTATTTTTAATTTTTTTTATTTTTTAATATGTTTTAGAAGACATAAAATGCCAACTTTTCCGAAATTTCCAGAATGGGCAAAAAATCTTTGACCGAGTTATGATTTTTTGAATCAATACAGATTTTTTCAAAAAATCGAAATATTGGTCGCAAAAATTTTTCAACTTCATTTTTCGATGTAAAATCGAATTTGCAATCAAAAAGTACTCTAGTGAATTTTTGATAAAGTGCACCGTTTTCAAGTTATAACCAATTTTAGGTAACTTTTTTGAAAATAGTCGCAGTTTTTCATTTTTTAAAATTAGTGCCCATGTTTGCCCATCTTTGAAAAAAATATTTTTGAAAAGCTGAGAAAATTCTCTATATTTTGCTTTATTGAACTTTGTTGATACGACCCATAGTTGCTGAGATATTGCCATGCAAAGGTTAAAAAACAGGAAAATTGATGTTTTCTAAGTCTCACCCAAACAACCCACCATTTTCTAATGTCGATATCTCAGCAACTATAGGTCCGATTTACAATGTAAAACATAAAACATTCGAAATTTTCCGATCTTTTCGAAAAAATATTTTCAAAAATTTAAAATCAAGACTAACATTTCAAACGGGCCAAACATTCAATATTACACCCATTTGAAATGTTAGTCTTGATTTAAAATTCTTGAAAATATTTTTTCGAAAAGATCGGAAAATTTTACGAATGTTTCATGTTTTAACATTGTAAATCGACCTATAGTTGCTGAGATATCGACATTAGAAAATGGTGGGTTATTTGGGTGAGACTTGAAAACATCAATTTTCCTGTTTTTTTGCATCAATATCTCAGCAACTATGGTCGTATCAACAAAGTTCAATAAAAGCAAAATATAAATTTTTCAGCTTTTCAAAAATATTTTTCAAAATGAGCAAACATGGGCACTAATTTTAAAAAATGAAAAACTGCGACTATTCAAAAAAGTTACCTAAAATATTTGAAAACGGTACTTTAAAATTCACTAAAATACGATTGCAATTGATTTTACATCGAAGTTGAAAAATGCGACCAATATCGATTTTTGAAAAATCTGTATTCAAAATCATAACTCGGATTTTTGCCCATTCTGAAATTTCTGAAAAGTTGGCATTTTGTCTTCTAAAACATATAAAAAAAAAATAAAAATAGTGTTTTTGCAAATCAAGTTTTAGTGATAAAAGTTAAATAAAAAATCACCAAATTTTTTTACCGTGTATCATTTTCCAGTGTAGAATATACCGCATACCAAAAATTCCTTCAAAAGATACAATTTTCACATATCATTTTTGTTCACATTATACAATATGAACAAATGGCTTCTTTGGCATACCGAAGGCACCAAAAAAGTTTCAGCCGGATTAAAAAATACAAAAAATAAAATTTAAGAAAAAAGACCGATTCCGTAGAGAACTGCTCAAAATGCATTTTTTTTTTAAATGGCATCACTGCCATCTTGGATTTGAAAGTTCTAAATTCACTGCCATCTTGGATTTGAAAGATCTAAATTATTGTAGAGTGGTTTATGGGTCATACTGAAGCTGGACAGTAAAAATAAGACAACTGAAAAAATATTTTTTTAGTGATTCGATTATCCGAAGATTCGATCTTCCGAAGTGAAATTTTTCCGAGGCCTTCGGATAATCGAGTCTGGACTATTCAAAATATTCTATCGGTGAAAAATGTTTTTTTTTTTTTAAATTAAATATGTCTTTATTGAACTTTCTTATGGGTAATTCTCCGCCAACTCACACAGCAGTTGCCCCGACCCCTCTTCGATTTGCGTGAAACTTTGTCCTAAGGGGTAACTTTTGTCCCAGATCACGAATCCGAGGTCCGTTTTTTGATATCTCGTGACGGAGGGGCGGTACGACTCCTTCCATTTTTGCACATGCGAAAAAAGAGGTGTTTTTCAATAATTTGCAGCCTGAAACGGTGATGAGATAGAAATTTGGTGTCAAAGGGACTTTTATGTAAAATTAGACGCCCGATTTGATGGCGTAATCAGAATTCCGAAAAAACGTATTTTTCATCGAAAAAAACACTAAAAAAGTTTTAAAAATTCTCCCATTTTCCGTTACTCGACTGTAAAAAATTTTGGAACATGTCATTTTATGGGAAATTTAATGTACTTTTCGAATCTACATTGTCCCAGAAGGTCATTTTTCATTTAGAACAAAATTTTTCATTTTAAAATTTCGTGTTTTTTCTAACTTTGCAGGGTTATTTTTTAGAGTGTAACAATGTTCTACAAAGTTGTTGAGCAGACAATTACAAAAATTTTGATATATATACATAAGGGGTTTGCTTATAAACATCACAAGTTATCACGATTTTACGAAAAAAAGTTTTAAAAAAGTTGGTCGTCATCGATCATGGCCGTTCATGGTCACCCGCGACAGACACGGACGACGAAACAAAGAGAAACGCAAAAGTAACTTTTTCAAAACTTTTTCGTAAAATCGCGATAACTTGTGATGTTTATAAGCAAACCCCTAATGTCTATATATCAATTTTTTTGTAATTGTCTGCTCTACAACTTTGTAAAACATTGTTACACTCTAAAAAATAACCCTGCAAAGTTAGAAAAAACACGAAATTTTAAAATGAAAAATTTTGTTCTAAATGAAAAAATTCTGGGACAATGTAGATTCGAAAAGTACATTAAATTTCCCATAAAATGACATGTTCCAAAATTTTACAGTCAGTAACGGAAAATGGGAGAAAAAATTTTATAGTGTTTTCGATGAAAATACGTTTTTCGGAATTCTGAGTACGTCATCAAATCGGGCGTCTAATTTTACAAAAGTCCCTGATGCCAAATTTCTATCTCATCACCGTTTCAGGCTGCAAATTATTGAAAAACACCTCTTTCGCATGTTCAAAATGGAAGGGTCGTACCGCCTCCGTCACGAGATATCAAAAAACGGACCTCGGATTCATGATCAGGGACAAAAGTTACCCCTTAGGACAAAGTTTCACGCAAATCGAAGAGGGGTCGGGGCAACTTTTCCCGATTTCGTGTGAGTTGGTAGAGAATTACCCTTATAATAATTACATTTCATTTACATTCTAAGTGGTATGGCTTAATGCTCTTCATCTTTGTTGTATTTTTCGTTTTATTATTAACTGTTCACATTCATTTATTCACTTCAAGTTGTTTTACATTTTTGCATTGAATCGAATACATTTGGGTAAAAAAGAAAAAAAAACATCTTTAACAACTAACTTAAAACTAAAAAAAAAGTAAATTCATTGAAATATTAAAAATCATTATAACGAGTAAACTATGAACTGTATTTCAAGATAAATCCTCCAAGCGTTCTTACTTGTTCTGCACGAGTTTTGAAATCACGCAGTGTTGTTGTCATCTCGATGAAAATATTCAGAAGTTCTTGTGGTGAAAACAGGTCACTACTGCCTTCATCCGTTGATGTTGGTTGGTTTTCCCTCGGTTGCTGACTGAAGCCTGGAGGTGTTGTATTCTCTGCAACTTTTTGCCGCTGATTCAACGGCAATGGCTGCAGATTTGGAACCACTCGAACAGATCCCGCTCCAGGTGACGCCAAAGCAGGAAAATCCACGTCCGTGAATGTTGGTGGTGTTTTGCGATGATTTGGTTGGTGCCTCGTCGTCGCTTGCTGCCGAATTTCTACAAACTCAGCACGTTTTGGGCAGCTTCGATTCTTGGTCGAATGGTCGCCGCCGCAATTGAAGCATTTCGCTTCGATGTTCTCGTTGATAGTGTTGCAAGCTTGAGTTTTGTGCTCACCTCCGCAGGTTGCACAACGACTCTTGATGAAACAGTTCCTTCCACCATGTCCAAACTGCAAACAGTTCGAACATTGTGTCACGTCACGGTGCACTGGACGATAACGTTCCCAAGTCACGATGATGTTGAAAATTGCCCGAACTGCTTTCAGCTCAGACGGCGTTGTCGATCCTTTCTCGAGATGAACCAGGTACAGTTGATCACGATACTTGATGTCCTTGTTGTGTCTCGTCATCTTGAAGACTTCGATCACGTTCAACTTCAGAGTTTTGAGCTCTTCTTTCAGCACACTCACATCCATGTCGTACAGACCTCGGAGGACCTGTTTCATGGGGCGTTTACCTGGATCGTCATGGCTGTAGTATTCAATCTTTGTGTTGTTCAGGAAATCCCGAACGTAGTTGTAATCCTTTCTGGTAGGTAGCAGAATTTTGAGTCCATCAGCACACAAGCGAATGGAAGCTCGTAAAGCACCAGATTTGATAAATCCGGTCAGCCACTTTCGCACCGAGTCCGATGACGATGTTTTCACAAAAATGGGTGGCAACTTTTCCCGTCGTTCAAATTCTTCCTTCTCGCTCACGTCCACAGGGAGGGTAGCGAACTGGTTTCCAGACGAATTTTGAGCGTCCTTGCCCAAACTGCCTGGCTGTGCAGGTAGCGCTTCGGCATTCTTTAGCTTCTTCAAATCTGCCGATCCTGCTGGTGAGGACCGCCTCTTTTTCTTGCCGTAGTGACCACTTTTTAGCACTTTTATGGTGTGTGAGGGACGCACGTCTGACTCGCTGCTCTGTCAACCACAGACTGTCTATCGGTGAAAGTTTTGTTTCTCAGGAAAAATAGTTTTTTTTTTTCAAGTGGAGAATACTTTTTTCTGAAATTTTACAGAAACTAAAGGTATTCCACAATAAGGTTGGGAAAAAGAGCCTGCGGTTTTGCTACCTTTTTCTGTTCAGCATCAACACTTCCCGTGCTCCTAATCCTTATTCCTCTCCCGGTGAATGGTGGAGATGGGAGCGGCCGGCAATGGATGGCTTTCATGGTGCTACCTGTCATGTTCTGGTAGAATTGGTTTTAATTCTCTCTAATCAATTTCTAAGCAACCTGGGCTGGACAATTATCACACAAACAAGACGAAATCCAGTCTGCAATCCGCTAAGACCACCATCTCCATGCGAATGCGAATTTTACAGAAACTAAAGGTAAATGAAATGCAGAACAGTTTAAAATACGACATATAACTAGGGTCATTTACAAATCATTAAAATTTGAATGAACCACCATGTGGCTGTTCCATGGATCTTTATATGGGAAAATATTTTTTTTCATTGATAGAATTTCATTGGAATTTTTGAATCGTAAATATTCTTAATCAGTAAGGTGACACAACTTTCTACGTATACATCTCCAATGAATCATCTCGATTTATAAATTTTGACACCGTGGTACCTGAATGCTTTTTAAAACTCAACGTCTTGAATATTATTTTTCTAAGATCATGTGATAACATACATGTAAGTCAGCCAAAATTCTATATGTTAATAAGAGCTAACATTTGATTTTTTTCTGTTTTTAGGGTGTTAACATAAAGCGGTGTACATTAGGGTGCCCAGAAAAAATGACATTCTGCTACACAAGCGGAAAACAGTTTTTTGGGTTATTTTAAGCATCGGAGCAAATTTTGATCGCAATTGGTTGAGATAAACCCATTGATACCCGAGCCTAAAGTTGGTAAAAAAATGTTTTTCATACAAAAATTACTTTTTTTTAAATCGATAATAACTTTTCAGGATCGAGCTTTACAGCTTTAAAATGTTCTACAAAGTTGTAGAGCATTAAATTTTCAATGTTATTCTCACTTTTGGGAATATTTGGATGGATGTAGCGAAAAGTGCAGACCAAACCGTCAGCAAAATGAGTTTTCCATATTTTTTTTCGATTTTTCCCATACAAACTTCACCTTTGAATATCAATGGGTAAATGTTGGCCGATTTTGCTCATATTTGGCCCAGTTTCCTAAAATAGCTCATGGAACAATATTCAGCTTGTAGATTGAGGTTTTGAAAAAAACGTTACTTAATCCACTATAGGTGGTGCCTTCCTCACATTTTGAGAGTAATGCTAGGTAATATCTAAGATCCAGCCTCTACAAAGTTCATAAATAACACTTAAATGCTTATAACTTTTGATAGGCTTGTCAGATTTTCAATCTTCTGAACTCTTTGAAAAGTTCTTTTGATTACCTATCCAACGACAGGTCGCATGATAGATTTGAACAACGTTTTCATCGAAATATATGAGACCCGGCCTCTACAAAGTTTATAAATAACACTTAAGAGCTTATAACTTTTGATAGGGTTGTCAGATCTTCAATGTTTTGGACGCGTTGGAAATGTCTTTTGAATACCTATCCAATGATAGGTCGCATGAGAGATCCGGACAGCATTTTTATCAAAAAATCTGAGATCCGGCCTCTAAAAAGTTCATAAATAACACTTAAGTGCTTATAACTTTTGATAGGGTTGTCAGATCTTCAATCGTTCGAACTCGTTGAAAAGGTCTTTCAAATACCTTTCTCAAAATGTTATAGACAAGGTTTCTTACAAAAACCACCCTTTTACAATCTTCTGGACTTTTGTTAAAATCGTTTTTTAGCATAACTTTTGAAGTACTTAACTAAACTTTATCATTTTCAACAGCGACTTATGGGACGCTAAGACCAAAATGGTCAAAATCGGGTTAGCCAGTACCGAGATAACTCAGTGCCAATTTTTTTGGTCAACATCCCACCACACACACAGACATTTGCTCAAAATTTGATTCTGAGTCGATAGGTGTACATGAAGGTGGGTCTAGTAGGTCAAATTAAGAATTTCGTTTTTCGGGTGATTTTATAGCCTTTCCTCAGTAAGGTGAGGAAGGCAAAAAGTTCCATATTCTGGGCACCCTATAGTACATGTGTTCTCTTTTACTATATAGATAGGTATCCTGAAAAGATTAGAACGTTAGTACACACGATCTTAACAATATGTTTGAATGAGAGAAATTTAAATTTAATGAAAATTATTGTTTTAAGAAAATGTGACACTGTCACTTGCTTCAAATCTGTAAAAAGTAACGAGGTTCCATCGAAAATGGTGTATTTATTTCAAGCCAGCAAACACCAGCAAACACTTTTTTCTTATCTGGCACAACGCAGTCGGGACGAAAAATACACACTGAAGACAGTAAATCTGCCCCACTGGCCAAAATCGAAAACACAACGAAAAGACGAAAGACCATGCAAGATGTGGTCGGTCCATGAGAAAACGATCATTAATAACTGGACGGTTCGGTACCACATCGCCACGCTATGATACGAGGAAAAACAACAAACTCGGTGTCCTCGAGATGTAAATATCAACAACAACAACTGCGACTTAGTCGCAGACGATGACGGCCAGGAACCGGCGATTTCAGGCGTCCGAACGTCGACGTCTCTGGCTCTGAGAAGTTGAATGGTCCAAGCTGAGCAAAGAAAATAAACAAAAGGAAGTGAGGCAAATAAATAAAACAAGAGGGAAAATTGTGGCCTGTACTCTGAAAACTCTGCGCACTTACATAATACGGGGCAGACCCTTCTGAGAAGATTTTTTGGGATGGGTCTCAGGGCCTGGGATCCGAGCAAGACGATTCACTTACTTGCTAAACATGCCAAAGTGCTCGCACAGAGCAGCAGCAGCAGCTACGAGAAGCGTTTAAAAGTAATGACTCTCTAAAGTGTAATTATAGCGAATGGATTATTTTCGGATCTAAATTTATTTTAATCACGCTATTTTTAGCTAAAACGTGCCGAAATTAAGATCGCCCTCCACAGAGCATGCGATTCTCTTTCACTTTCTTTCAAGTTGCAAAGTTGGCTGGCCAGCCCGAAACCCCGTTTCCCTCTTGAGAATAAATAGCATAAACAAGTCTGCAGCCAGTGTTTTGCTTCTTCTTCTGTTATCCAAAATAAAAAATGTATACATTCTCGTCAGTTGAAAAAGCTCAAGTCTCGGCGAGGAGGTTAATTTATCTACTTCGCAGCAATGTTTGGCGCAATTTGTAACCATTTGAAGCGCACTGCTGATGAAATCCTTTTTGGCTGGTGCAACGAGCTGAAGCAGATGAGATTTGCAGATCGGCATCAGCGGAAAGATTTTTCATGATTGGGGAGGTAATATTTGTGTTAGTGATATTGGACGTTTTTGTTTCATTGCCCTGCCCCTGGTTTCTTTACACAATCTTATAAAATATAATTTACAAAATTAATCAGTGCATTTTAATGCCTATAAATACTGAATCATTTGCCTAAAATGCATCGTTATCAGATGTCACTTTTTATATCAGGATCTCACTTATATGCATTTAAACTATAACCGGATCCGACACATCGTTGGTTCGGTAATCGAAAGACCTCTCCAATGAGAAGTCCTTGTAGTTAAAAGGAAGACACTAGTGGTTGGTACTAGCAATGGTGGCCGACAGCTATAAAGTCAACTTCGTTTTTTTCTCCAATGAGTCCAAAACATTGAAGATCTGGCAACCCTGTCTTGAAATCATATTCAACAACAACTAGAAGTAATAGTTGTTTTAGAACATCAATCTTTCCCAGAAATGCTGTTATAGCTGAGAAATCACAAGTTTCCCCTTTGGGGTTACCTATGACCCTCTGTCCTCCAACACAAATTTATAATGCAACCTGAACATAAGCCCTGTTAGGATTTTCTTTAAACGTAAATAAATGAAAAATCTTACTGCTTCGCACCCCTCCCACAACCTGGCCAAATTCCGCTCATTCAAGATTAACGAAACCATTAATCATTCATCCTGTGAGGCTTTAAGGTGCGTAACACCTCTCCCCTTGGGCAATGCTAGGCCTAGATCGATGTTCGTTAGCTAAGCCCAGATGTCTGACACTAATTTAAGCTCCCTGCTCTGCCTATGCTGCGGAGAGAAACGGCGAGGGATTTCTCGTCTAATTCGCAAAATATTGCCAAAACCTGACGTTGGCCCGTTGACGGTGGGGTGAGGTTTTTCTGCGAATGGAATGGTATACCGGAATGTGGTGGGAAAAGTCGTGAATCGTGAGTAAGGAAGGTGAAAAATACGTGAAGAAGTGCGAAATACTCGTGTGTCAAGTTACTGCTACCGGTGACGCGTTGCCGCTGTAGGTCGTCGTAGTAGAACACACTTCAGTGGCTTGGCGGCTGTCGTGCTCGAGATGGACGAGTCGCGAGTTTTGTGTAGCATCATCCGAGCTTGAATTCGGGGAAGAGGGTGAAGATTCTGCATCTCCCCCAGCACGATTCCGGAAAGTGTTTGTAACAGGTCCGTGAACTGTTCGTTGTTTGAAGAAATGGTTTCAAAGAAATGTTTTGAATTGCATTTTAATTTCAGCAAACTTTAAAATCTGTGAAAGAAATCCCATCATCCTTCGTTCAACTCGATACCCATCATTGCAGAAAAATATCGACTAGAAAAGCAATTGCAGTGAACGGTGCTCAACTCGACAAGTGTTTCTCTGGTAACATCGAGTGTGCAGTGCAACCCTATTCACCACAACCGTCAGCGTAGCCTGCACCATCTGCCCGACTGCAGCTGCTGTTCTTCCATGATGTGCACTGACCTGATCCCCATGTATCGAATGGATGGAAGTTGGTTCGATTTTAGCACTTTTCTTTGCTACACAGTTGAAATGCTTGCCATTTTTAAACCCAGTTCTCTTTTGAAAATCTAAAACATTATTTTTAAAAGTGCATCTCTTAAGAAGATATAGCTTTTACGTGAACGAAGTTATTCAGGATCATTCCAAAGTTACCATGGGCAAATATGAAAAGGAGAAAAAAAAATTCCAAGAATCAACATGGAGAATCTGTACCAGAGAAAGCAGTTTCATCCCACGTCATCGCTCTAGGATGTTCTTGAAGTGAGTTGTGGTGTGGCTGGCGAGATATCTTCTCTGTTGACCTTCATGCTACCTCCCAGCCCGCCCTGCAAGGGTTGATTGGAGGTTTTGCATGAAACTTTTGCTCAAGTGTGTTTTTGTTCACGCTTGCAGCCAACGTCACTTCCTCGTACTTTCTTTGGCTCAGCCCATGCAGCCCTTCTTGGCTTGGTGAACTTTTCGAGCACTTTACCATTGTGTTGTTGTTGGGTAAGACAGGGGGAAAAAGAATTTGTTTAGTAAAAGTAAAACAAATTAAACAACAGATTTCACACATATCAATTTTGATCCCATAATTAACTAAATATTGGATTTAAAAAATTAAAAATGAAATAAAGCTAGGACTCTCATCGCTGCTAAGAGTTTCAATTTGAAGCAATATAATTTGCTTTGCCTAAGTATTTGGACTTGCTACCGTGCCATCCTGCTTTTTGGCAACACGATTTTTTCAAACCTTTTCACTTTCAAAAAATTAACGTAATTTTTAAACTATACATTGTTGTGTGCAGTATAAGATTGGATTTCGACCAACAGTTTAAAATAAAAAAAATAAGTTTTTGACGAGATAAAGTGTGTCAAAAAGCCGTGTTGCCAAAAAATGGATGAGACTGTATTGTTTACATTTTAATTGATTTCGGTGCTAATTTTCCTATTCCTTGAAATGTTATGAATATGATATCATCATTGATCAATAATACCAAAACTAGAACTGACTACACAGCAAAGTATGTAAATTGATTGGTTTCACAAAAAATCTGTAGTGTCCTCAAGAATGATGCAAATGCCAAATGCTGATCCTTTTTTGTACTGACGTTGTCACAGATGAATATTATTCAGGGCATTTTAAATAAATAATACATTCTTTCTTAAAAATCTTGGCTGCCACCATAAGCAAAGCTTTAAAGTATTCTCAAATAATACTGCCCGAGCAGACGAAAATAACTTGGGAATAACATTTTTTGATATTTAACAATACTAGGCCAATACCATTTTATGTTATTTATAACAAGATTTGTTATTCGTCGTTATGATTTTTTTGTTATTGAATTGTTATTGTAATATCAGACTAATAACAGTTTTAGTTATTCTTCGAACAAATCTTTGTTATTATTTTTTGTTATTTTAACAACTAATCCGACCATCCCAATAACAGTTGGAGGTATTCTTTCATAACAAAAAATGTTATTTCAAAGTTGTTTTGGCTTTCAATCAATATCAGACCAATAACACAATTTGTTATAATAACATAAACTGTTATTAAACTCTTATGCAAAAATGGATTTTTCAAGAAGATTCCATAACATTTAATGTTATTTTAACAGTATTTGTTATTGAAATGGCATGAATTTTGTTATTACCGTCTGCCCGGGTGGTATTTTGTGACTGTTTAGCAACTGCCAACCCTTAAACAAGAATTTGCGTCGTTTGGTACACAAATTGTGAAAATTGGTGTATTTTACACATACAACTCTAATTTTGCGTTTTTTGGTTTTGGTTTTGGCCACATTGCAAAATATTGAAATTCAAGTATTTCAAATATATACACAGCAAAAAATTCGATTGTAAAATCGCATGCAAAAGCATGCACATCACCTTCGTCAAAAAAGACACTTAATATTACACACTGCATGTACAATTTTTGTAAACACAAAAAAAACTTGCTACCGACGGGAATCAAACCCAGCATCATCAGTAAGGACTGGGGCCTTAACTCGCTCGGCTATCAGACCGAATAAGAGTGGAAAGGATAATGGTATATATGAGCGTGACATTTCGGTCAAGTAGGTTTCCTATACTGATGAGCTACATATTTCATGGTGTGATATTACACATAATTTCATAAAATAAAGCAAAATTACCTTTTACACGCAGCTGGATTACTCCTTTTTAGCTGTGTATATCTAATGAAAACTTGAGTGACGAAAATCTATATCGAATTAGGTGTCGTTACCCTTATTACAAAAATATTGGAAATTAACAATGTTTTGCATGGTATTTTGAGAACAAATACTTTTAAGGGGTTACATACATGTAGAAAATCACAAAATTTCTTATTACAAAAAAATTATTGAAGCTACTAAAAAGATGAGATTCAATCACTCCTGAGACATTCAAGAAGATATTCCATGATTAAACTGAGTTAGAGACGATTTTAAGCTCAACATTTTGCCGTGCGCAAAGCGGACTGTCAAACCTTCTGAGTGTTTTTCTCGAAACACCGAGTTGATTTACGGGTGCCACGATATCTCGAGATGGGATGGACCAAATTGGCTGAAATTTGAGATGAAGACTCCCAAGACATATTCCGTGTGCATGACGAAGCCCGATTTTAAAATTTTGCTTTTTAAAAAATTACAAAAATCAAAAACTGACGATGTTTTATATGAAAAACACAAAAATATTTTTTATCTTTTTTTAAAACAAGTTTTTTGAAAATCGGCCTTCCTCATGCACACAGGACTGGATTCACGAGTTTTCACCGAAATTTTTAGTCGATTTGGTCAAGGCAGTGTTGAGATATCGTGGCACCCGTTTTTTGAAATTGCTAACTTAAAATAGCTATATCTCGGCAATGATACAACCAAATGTCTTCAAACTTGTTTTGATAATAGATGAAAATATATATTTTAATACCCTGAAAACAGATTTTAAATAAAATTATGTGTGTGCTCACACCAACCTCTGACTTTTTTTGTCGATTTACATGTATGTAACCCCTTAACTTATCACAGTTGAAAAACATTTTTTCAGAAATGCTATCAAAGTCTGAAAAGATGTTGTTTGAATAAGTTCCTATTAAAAAATTCCAAGTTAGTTGAGTTATTCTGTAGAATTTGGCATTTTGTGCCGAGATTTTTCATTAATTTTTACGATTAAATTGTAGGTTATGATAAAAGAGGTACTTAGAAAAAAACATCAAAGCTGAATTTAAAAAAACACGCAATTTTCGATTTTTTTAATGATTTCAACACTAAATCATTAGTTTTCAAAATATCGATGTATTGACGGAATTTTATTTTTCGCGAAAGAAAAACTTTTTGTGGAACTGTACATTAGTATTTCATGAAAATTTAAAATCTTCAAAGGAGTTCAAACATGCTGAATATAATTATAAACGCAAGAAAATTCGTATGAACTGGTTTTCAGTTGATTAATTTTCATTACATTTTTGAAGTTTTACGAAAAAAATAATTGTTTTGCCCCTTGATTATTCAGGCCAACTTTAAAGGGGGGGGGAGGGGATTTTTTTAATCTTTATCCACTTAAGTCCTTAGAATAATAAAAACATGGTTGAACTTATTCAAATATTTTTCTTTTCAAAATCAAACAGTTACAAAAAAAACAAATATTTCGGAAGCAAATTTAATTGAGGTTGAAATATAAAACGATTCGAAAACAGTAAACCGTAAACCGAGATGATATTGATACGATTTCAATTAATTTTTGGAATATTTTCCAACTTTTAAGAATTTTCTCAAGATTATTTTTTCAAACATGTACTGAGGTGGGCCACCACCGATCAAAACAAGTTTTTTTTCCAGTAGTCCTTAAAAAATAGTTGTTTAGTTTAAAAGAAAAATCAATGTTTTTATTTTATTAACTACATTTAATAGCTATTCAGCACGCACATCAATTTTAAGGAAATAATGTTAAAAAACCACAATTTTGCCAGAAATTCGCTAAAATTAGTTTTGCTTCTAAAATTATCGATTCAAGAACAACAGTTTTCAAATGTCTATAAATTTGAAGATTTTTTGTAATTATAGTTCAAAAATATATAATGTTTATTATTTTTACTCTTCATTTTATGTAAAAATCATCCCGTTTTACGATATACATAGTTTTTTGTTGGGTTTCATTGCATTTTTTTGATTGCCTAATTAAGTCTCACAAGTTTTAATTGGAAAAGCTATATTTTTTCATAATTTGGCCAAGAATAATTTAGATTTAAATCCATATCCGTAGCATTGATGATTTATTCGTTTGATCATTACTTTTTAGTTAGCTAATGTAGTTAAAAAACTAGATTTTATAAAAAATAACAAACTATTTTTGCTTACTGAAATCATGGAATGTAAACTATAGAAATATTTGAAACAACTTTATTTTTCAAACATTTTCCTAAAGTTTTTTTCTTCGATTGACAGTGAGTGCTTTCATCACCCTGTAGATATGCTTCCACAGCATCTCGACGGAGACACCTCGAGTCAGATTTGTGAAAAGTTGAAGTGCAGCAACGGATGATATCGTATTGTTAGAAAATGCAACTCCAAAAGAAGCTATCCCCTGCACCAGCACTTCTCGACACCTCTCGGCATGACATGACAGCGTGAATGGTTGCTGCGCACGATGAAATCTAAACTTTGCAGTAGAAAAAGTTCTTTTTTTTTGTTGAACGAATCCAGGCTACGTCAGAGCACGGCGCGAACTTTCGGGGTGCACTTTTCATGTTCGTAAAGTTGTTCTTCGCGAATTAAAAGGGGGGAAAACTTTTTTTTTCTCTTTTTTGTTGTTGTCGAGCTTTTGCAGCTGGAAATTGAATTAAGCTCCGATGCTGTGGGGCAAATTCATTCAAATGCAAATACTTTTAAAAGCATTCTGTTTTTGTATGAATACTAATGGCGTTTTTCTTAAGCGGTGCTCAAATTAAAATCACTTTAGCGAAATCTCGCAGGAGCTCGCGTCTTTTAAGGTGAAGTTGCTTTGAAGTTGGCTCAAATTCACAAACGCTGCTGCTTGAGTTTCAGAGCCAAGAAGCCCACGCCACCGGTTTGGGGACTTCAAAAGGGGTCTCGAGCTTAACCCCACTCAAGGCAACGGCAGGCAAAAAGGTACCATTTCACGTTTGGCTTCTCTGTCACCTTGCCAGAATCGCCTCCCTTAAGTCACCGGCAAACAGAAGGAGTTAGTTTACGTCATTTAAATTATACACTCTGCGGTTTCGGTTTGGCTTCTTTTAAAACAGACCACCCTCCCTTTACCTTAACACCCCAAAGGGTGGCAACTAAATACTTTTGAAAAGTCATTTATCAGCATCAGCACCAATCCTTTGCTGAGGGGAGGATATAAAGAGTGACACAAGAAGAAGAAACCCTGCGCCACCACTGAATTTGAGCTTTTTCAGCTGAACTATTCAGCTACTGGGAAGTTTACCAGCCACCGCACAGATTCTCACGGTGTGTGGTTGTGTCAGGCAGGATTTGGGGCATCAGGAAAAACTTTTTGTGGCTGACACCCCCGTCACTCGGTGAAAGATCTGCTCAAATTTCCCACAGTTTAGCCGGCCACTTGGTGGCCATTATTGTTCTCCAAAGTGTGCAGAGGGATAAAAAAATAACAAAAGACAAAAACTTTAAATTAAATTTGTACCAGCCCGAAAGAAAAAAAAAATAAATGCATGGATTTTTTTCTAAAAGCTTTACATCCTAATTTTATGAGAAAATATTTAGATAACTTAGCTAAAATGTTAGATGAGCAACTCTCTACGAAATCGGCCGATTTCGATCATTTTTATTTTTTTGTATTTTTAGTGTTTTGGTGTCTTCAGCAAAGTTGTAGGTATTGTTGAGGACTTTTGAGAAACAAATAGGTACACGGAAAAAAAATTGCAGATTTTTTATCAACTTTTTTTTTACTAAAACTCAATTTCCCAAAATACGTATTTTTTTTATTTTCGAGATTTTTTTTATGTTTTAGGGGACAAAAATCCGCAACTTCTGAGCCATAGAGAAACATGGTCAAAAAATCTGCCGCCGAGTTATAAATTTTTGAAAATATAGTGATTTTTGGAAAAAATCGAAGTTTCATGCAAAAACAAGTTTGACATTATTTTTTAATGCAAAATTGAATTTGCAATCGAAAAGTACTTTACAGATTTTTTGATAAAAGGCTCCGTTTTCAAGATATAGCCACCGAAAGTTTGATTTTAGCGAAATATTTGCAGTTTTTCAATTTTAAACCAATTTTTAACCATTTCTAATTTTTTTTTTTGAGAAGTTCAGAAAATTTGCTATAAAATTGTCGAAGAGACATTGAAGATTGGACCTTGGGTTGCTGAGATAGAGCCGCTTTAAGAAAAAGAAACACGAAAATTGAAGTTTTCAAAATCTCACCAAAAACACACCATTTTCTAATGACGATATCTCAGCAACTAATGGTACGATTTTCAATGTTAATACATGAAACATTCGTGAATGTTTTCGATCTTTTCGAAAAAAATATTTTGAAAATTTTTAAATCAAGACTAGCATTTTAATTGAGCGTAATATTCAATGTTAGGCCCTTTTAAAATGTTAGTCTTGATTTAAAAAATTTCAAAATATTTTTTTCGAAGAGATCGGAAATTTCACGAATTTTTCATGTTTTAACATTGAAAATCGTACCATTAATTGCTGAGATATCGTCATTAGAAAATGGTGGGCTGATTGGGTGAGACTTAGAAAACTTCAATTTTCGTGTTTATTTTTTCTTAAGCCGCTGTATCTCAGCAACCAGAGGTCCAATCTTCAATGTCTCTTAGACAATTTTATAGAAAATTGTCTGAACTTTTCAAAAAATATATTTTAAGAAATGGTCACTCATGGTCACTATTTTAAAAAAATGAAAAACTGCAAATATTTCGCTAAAATCAAACTTTCGGTGGCTATATCTTGAAAACGGAGCCCTTTATCAAAAAATCTGTAAAGTACTTTTCGATTGCAAATTCAATTTTGCATTAAAAAGTAATGTCAAACTTGTTTTTGCATGAAACTTCATTTTTTTCCAAAAATCACAATTTTTTCAAAAATTCATAACTCGGCGGCAGATTTTTTGACCATGTTGCTCTATGGCTCAAAAGTTGCAGATTTTTGTCCCCTAAAACATATCAAATAATCTCGAAAATAAAAAAATAAAAAAATCCATGTACCTATTTTTTTCTCAAAAGTCCTCAACAATACCTACAACTTTGCCGAAGATACCAAATTGATCAGAAAATTCACTCAAAAGTTACAGCTGTTTGAATTTTTACATACCATTTTTGTATGGACTGCTGCCAAAATTGTATGGAGACTTGTATAGGTGAACCAATGACACAAAATAGCATATTTGGCCATAGGGAAGGCCCCCACAAAGTTTGAGCCAAATCAAAAAATACAAATAAAATCCATTTCCGGTTTTGGTAGAGAATTGCTCAGCTTGAAAATAGGGGGATGGCGTCGCTATTTTTAGACCACGTTTTCCACTTTTTCTCATCGAAACCGACTACTTTATCGACTTCATTTTGCTGGGCGAGATAGGACGCCGTCTATTTTTAGACGATGACTCAGCACTTTTACACTCTTGCACTTAAAATAACCAGATGGCAGCACGATGTATGCAATTCTCCAAGTGGCATCAGTTTTATTTTTGCGTGAACTGGGTTCAATTCCCGCTGATTGAAGTGTTTTTTTTTGTGATAAACTGCAGCCTGTAATTAAGCCAAATTTTTCAAAACATATGCCCATAGCACAAAGGACATTATCAAAAGTTTTCTGGTTAATTGAATGACTTTTCTCGCAAGCAAAAAGCTGCTTTCCGAAAGTCTGATACACTTTGTGAAATTTTGCCAACCGTGGATAAAGCACTCCTCGGAAAAACAGTTCCCGTTAGCCAGTGCTTGTCCCTATTTACCTCAAGTCTTTCGTAATTCATTGCACTGCACTTACTGGCTGGCCGCAATTTGCTGATTGACTCATAATGACAACGGGTTTTTGAACCAGTACCATGAATCAGAATCTCGAATCAGCAGAGAGAAAGTCTTCATTAATGTTCGATGCATCAACCACATCGATTAAAAGTTTCAACACAAACACTTATTTCAGAATACATCAGTTGGCTGGCGCGCATCCTGGAGATCGACGAGAAAAATGTAAGAATAATATCAAAGTGTCACACTCACACATGAAAAGCAACAGGAGAGAAAAAAACAAAGGAGGCCCACCACCAAGTGTGTGGAGCAGCTGTTTTTTTCCCCAAACCTTGACGTCGATAAAGCAGTTTATTTTTGTTCGAGCATACGGTGAGGTATTAAATCAGCATCACTGTGCGCTACTTGAAATATTTCTCAAGGGGAAAGTGCTGATTAAATGTTTTGAAGCATTATTTGCTGGTATTAAATGCAAATATAATGCTGATTTAATGCCGCCATTTAGTGCTTCGCGGTTACTTAGGATTCAACGGATTTTTGCCTTCCTCACTGAGGTAAGGCTATAATCCTGCTCTAAAAATGAACTTCGTATAAAAACGTCGTAGACCCACCTTCATGTATACATATCGACTCAGAATCGAAAACTGAACAAATGTCTGTGTGTATGTGTGTGTGTATGTGTGTGTGTATGTGTGTGTGTATGTGTGTGTGTATGTATGTATGTGACCAAAAAACTAGCTCATGTTTCTCGGCACTGGCTGAACCGATTTGACCCGAACTTGTTGCATTCGACTTGCTTTAGGGTCCCATAGATCGAGTTTTATACAGATTGAAGTTTCGATAAGTAGTTCAAAAGTTATGTATAAAAATGTGTTTTCACATATATTTGGATCTCACTTAACTGTATGTAAACTATGTCCGGGTCCATCATCCGACCCATCGTTAGTTAGGTTATCAAAAGACCTTTCCAACGAGTCCAAAACATTGAAGATCTGGCAACCCTGTCTCGAGATATGGTCACTTAAGTGATACTGATATACTTTTTTGAAGCCGGATCTCACTTAAATGTATGTAAACAATGTCTGGGTCCATCATCGGACCCATCGTTGGTTAGGTTATCAAAAGACCTTTCCAACGAGTCTAAAACATTGAAGATCTGGCAACCCTGTCTCGAGATATGGCCCCTTAAGTGATATTGATGTACTTTTTTGAAGCCGGATCTCACTTAAATGTATGTAAACTATGTCCGGATCCACCATCCGACCTATTGTTGGTTAGGTTATTAAAAAAACCTTTCCAATGAGTCCAAAACATTGAAGATCTGGCAACCCTGTCTCGAGATATGGCCACTTAAGTGATATTGATGTACTTTTTTGAAGCCGGATCTCACTTAAATGTATGTAAACTATGTCCGGATCCACCATCCGACCTATTGTTGGTTAGGTTATCAAAAAACCTTTCCAATTAGTCCAAAACATTGAAGATCTGGCAACCCTGTCTCGGGATATGGCCACTTAAGTGATATTGATGTATTTTTTTGAAGCCGGATCTCACTTAAATGTATGTAAACTATGTCCGGGTCCATCATCCGACCCATCGTTGGTTAGGTTATCAAAAAACCTTTCCAACGAGCCCAAAACATTGAAGATCTGGCAACCCTGTCTCGAGATATGGCCACTTAAGTGATATCGATGTACTTTTTGGAAGCCGGATCTAAAAATTAGATGAAACTTGTGTACAGCCATTGTTGTGAGGAAGGTTCCAACCACATAGGTGGATTAAGTTAGTTTTTTACAATTGAAATGGTAATGGTGCCATTTTATAACAGAAAATGTGAAAAACAAGCATAAAAAAAGTGACTGTAAAAACATTTAAAAATAAGATAGGCAAAATATAATGGTAGGAGGTAGTATAATAGACCAAATACTACCAAAAATAAACATAAACTTAAAAAGATAAGTGAAAATAGAAATAATAAAATTGAAACAAGAAAAACATAAAAAAGAGAAGTAATATTTTTCGTAGAACAAAAGTTTGTCAAAATGACCTTGAACACGGGAAAAATAAAAAAAATCGAAAAAAAAATTGCAGTAGAGGGTTAAGCAATCAATTCAGGTATATCTCTACGAATCTAACCTTATTTGTGTGTTTAAAGTTTAAGTCTAGAAAAATTAAGCAGCACGCAAATTCCAGTACGTACGTTTTGGCTGACATGTAGAATAAATTGTAATTAAACTTACAAATGAGAATAAACCAATAACCATTACAAATAAGCCCACATTAATACAATGCTGATGCAAACGATCTTTTTTTTCCATTGAAAAAACTTTGCTTCATCGTTCAACTTGCTACACCACCAGACTGTGTACTACAACAATATCAAAGTAACGATGTAACGATGTAACATCCATCCAGTCGAATTTGCTGCACACCACAATTTACCGAGAAAAAAAAACAGCCTTCTTTTATCTTCCAGGAGACACAGCCATAACAAAGCGAAACATCAATCGAAACGAAAAAGTGTCATTTGTGTGACATGAAGCTTTTCTTTTAAACGAGATCGGGCCGGGTTTTTTTTCTTCGCTTTACCCAGCAATCCTGCTGATTTTCTTCGGAGAACCCACATTCTTCATCTTGTGCAGCAGCGCTGAGCGGGAAGATGTCTCACTCCATGCAGGTTTATTGTGAGCGCTCACAATCGAAACCATTTTCCGTCTCCATGATTCATTTGTACGTATCAAGCAATTTACTTTTTTATCTGGGATTCTGAAACGGTACAACATTGTGGCACACCCTTTTGCTGTTCAGCAAACTGTGAAAATTGGACTGAGGAACAAGATCGAAGATGTGGAAGGTTTAAGGATGCGATTTGAGGTACAAAAAGTCTTCGTTTTTTCGTTTTTTTCTTCAATATTAGAGGAATACGTTTGATAGAGATGAGTGAGAAATCTTATTCCTTTTAAATTTCTTCTCTCAAAATTCTTGTCATGAAAGGCATGATCAATGCAAGCTTTGCCATCAATAGTCAATGAGCTCGTTTCAACTCCTGAACCGCTCAAAACAAATCAATTTCGTGATCACCCTCTCGAATCCTTCCCAACTCAATAACGAAATAACAGACTTACACAATTGAATTCATCACATCATTTCAATCATCAACCTCACTGCCTCAACCACTTCAGCAAGCTTTGACCCCGGCTCTGCTTGAGAAAGCTCGTTCCGACATCCAGCGCTGATTCGTTCTACTTATTATTCACACCCTCACCCACCATCAGCATCAATTCCCCCCCATCATTTTCCCCCCGCGTACAAGCCCAAATGAGAAGCCAGAGGCGGAGAAAACGCCGCTCGACTCGTGACTTCATCGATTTCCTCTCCAGTAGAGACTGACTGGTGAGGTCTTTCTCTGCGCGCACTAGAATTTGCATTTCCAATCAGGAGGCATCTTCTTGGTGGATTGGTGGCTTTTTTTGGTGGCCCTTGTCTAGAAAGTTTGACTTTTCCCGCGCGCGTGGTTTAATAGGGAGGAGATCCTCAAGGATCAAAAATACACCAAACTAGCAAAGTTTAAAAAATAATCTTATTAAAATTCTTGTTATAGGCGTTTGCGTGTGTCAAGCTGTTATTAGGGAGGAGGATTTCTATTTCTAGATATTTTTGGTTTCAATATTATATTCAATAGATATTCAGGCATTCAATAAACGGAATCAACGTAACACCTTATAATGTGGCCCTCTTAAACCTTGCAGTTTCGTCAACGGATCCACAGGCGTGTATCGTTCTTTTTGCGACAACACTCCGCCTCCCAGGTCTCCTAAGTGTGAAGGTATGGCATGGGGAGAGGGCACCGAATACCTATATTTAATACTATGATTTTTTGCGTCCGCCTCGAGATTCGATCCGGCGACCTCTGGATTGTGAGTCCAGTGCGCGGTCCGATAGATCCACACAGGCATTTAATACGAATACCAAATAACACTCAGCAGTAGTCTCAACCCGTCTTCAATTTCCGTGAAATTTTGTCGTAAGGGCTATTTTTTTCTGGTACATTTTTCGATATCTCGTGATGGTGGTACGTAAATACACTTTCAATTTTTCTGGATTTCTACTAAGACATGTTTTTTTTTAAATAATTTCTTGCTCAAAACCGTGAAGATATAGAAATTTAGTGGCAAAGTGACATTTTTTTGTAAAATGGACAACCGATTACGGCGAACTCAAAATTTCGTGAGAACGTATTATTCATAAAAAAAAGTTTATAAATAGTTTAAAATCACTTATAACTCTATTTTCTTAACTGAGCACTTTTCTACGAAATCGGCCGATTTAAACCATTTTAATTTTTTGTATTTTTTGATTTGTCCATTTAAAAAATTTCAAAATATTTTTTTTGAAAAGATCGGAAATTTCACCAATTTTTCATGTATTAACATTGATAATCGGACCATTATTTGCTGACATATGGTCATTAGAAAATGGTGGGTTGTTTTGGTGAGATTAAGAAAACTTCAGTTTTCGTGTTTCTTTTTCTTAAAGCGGCTCTATCTCAGCAACCCGAGGTCCAATCTTCAATGTCCCTTAGACAATTTTATAGCAAATTTTCTGAACTTAAAAAAAATATATTAAGAAACGGTCACTCATGGTCACTATTTTTAAAAATTGAAAAACTGCAAATATTTCGCTAAAATCAAACTTTCGGTGGCTATATCTTGAAAACGGAGCCCTTTATCAAAAAATCTGTACAGTACTTTTCGATTTCAAATTCAATTTTGCTTTAAAAAATAATGTCAAACTTGTTTTTGCATGAAACTTCGATTTTTTCCAAAAATCACGATTTTTTCAAAAAAATCATAACTCGGCGGCAGTTTTTTTGATCATGTTTCTCTATGGCTCAAAAGATGCGGATTTTTGTCCCCTAAAACATATCAAAAAATCTTGAAAATCAAAAAAATACGTATTTTGGGAAATTGAGTTTTGAAAAAAAAAAGTTGAAATAAAAATCTGCAAATTTTTTTTCCGTGTACCTATTTTTTTCTCAAAAGTCCTCAAAAATACCTACAACTTTGCCCAAGACACCAAATTGATCTGAAAATTCACTCAAAAGTTACAGTTGTTTGAATATTTACATACCATTTTTGTATGGACAGCAGCCAAAATTGTATGGAGACTTGTATGGATGAACCAGTCACACAAAATATCTTATTTGGTCATAGAGAAGGCCTCCACAAAGTTTGAGCCAAATCAAAAAATACAAATTAAATCCATTTCCGGTTTTGGTAGGGAATTGCTCAACTGTCAAGAATTTAAAGAAAATTTGATTTACGAAATTAAAGTACTTCCCTCATCTGCAATAACCTGTACAGGTCATTTTTCGTTTAAAAACTAACTTAATCCACCTATGTGGTTGGCACCTTCCTCACTTTTTACCAACATTTGGTGATATGATGGGTTTGGACACCAATTCCATCCATGGCTTTCCACCTAAGGTACTCGCGATTGAGTGTGTAGTAGTGCGGTTGTCAAAATCAATTTCTCAATAAAAAATACACAAATGTCACTTAAGCGGTCATAACTTGAGACTGAGCGTTGCCAGATCTTCAATCTTTACCAACGATGGGTCGGATGATGGATCCGGACATAGTATACAAACATTGAAGTGAGATCCGGCTTCAAAAAAGTACATAAATATCACTTAAGTGGTCATATCTCGAGACAGCGTTGCCAGATCTTCAATGTTTTGGACTCATTGGAAAGGTCTTTTGATTACCTAACTCACGATGGGTTGGATGATGGATCTGGACATAGTTTTCATATAGATAAGTGAGATCCGGCATCAAAATTCCAGCACCTGATTCGCAACTCTGACACTTTTTTATACGTAACTTTTGAACTACTTATCGGATCTTCAAACAATTAAATAGTGCAGTATGGGGCACCAGAACAAATCGAATGCAACTTGTTTGACTCAAATCGGATCAGCCAGTGCCGAGAAAACTTGGCAAGAATTTTGAGCACCAAAGTGAATACGCACACACATACACGCACACACACACAGACTTTTGTTCAGTTTTCTATTCTGAGTCGATAGGTATACATGGTCTACGAGCTGTTTTTCCAAAGTTCATTTTTCGAGCAGGATTATAGCCTTACCTCAGTAAGGAAGGCAAAATATATTTCACTTTAAAATTCATTTTAAAGGTAAAAATTGCAGGATTTCTTTGTAGAATATATTAATAAGAATAAGGTGATTGAAATGCCATCAAACCAAGGATTTTATTATTTGTGCAAATATTTACCTTATTTTTAATAATGTGCTCCGTTTTCATTACCTCGTTTTTTTTTTTTTTTTTTAAAGCGACTTTTTGTTGACCAAGCTGATCAAGCTCGGCCATTCTTGGAAACAAAAATGTTTGAAGAGTTAGAAAAATTTGCTTCAAAAACATTGGATTGAATAGGTTGCTGAGACATAACCTCCCATTGAACAATAAACTGGAAAAAAATATTTTTAGAGTGTCAACAAAAAACGTCAAATACTAATATAAGAAAATCTCAGTTACGATAGATGCTTTTATCAATTAAAAAAATTATATTTTAAATAATTTTACATGTCTCATTTATTCCATACTTTTAAATCAGTGATTCTCAACCTTTTTCGTCCAATTCCCCTCGTTACAGATTTTCAGGAACATAATTCATAATTCTTACCAAATTGATATCAATACATAAATTTCATGATTTCAGCTATTTAAAACATATGATTATGATATGATAAACTCAACAATGCATATATCAACGCAAATATGCACATAATTATTATAATGCAAAATCTATTATCTAACATCCAATTAAAATACAGATATGGGTCATTCCAAGTCAACTGAGTACACTTTTATACTCGACCTTCACCGATTTGGACCAAAAATGAAGGGAACGTTCATCTATCGAAAGTTAACAGAAATCCCAAGTTTGGTGCTGATTGGACCCTCCCTTTATTTTTGGCACCCCCTTTTTGATGATTTTCTAAAAAACTTTTTTTCTTTTAAAAATAACTTGGCAACTATTTGAGCAAAGTTTATCTTTAGGTGGAATTTTATAGAAAAGTGTCCTAGGAATTCCTAATAATATATTTAAACGTTATAAGTATTAAAATTCAGTTTTGACCAATTCCTTAAATTTTTATTATTTTTTTTGATCACCATCGTGTTTCCCGGACAATTTTACATTATTATCAGTGTAAACCTCAAACTAAAATTAACTATTGGCGAGATATAGCAATTTTACTGAAAAAACTATCTTAATCCACCTATGTGGTTGGAGCCTTCCTCATAACAATGGCTGTACACAAGTTTCATCTATTTTTTAAATCCGGCTTCCAAAAAGTACTTCAATATCACTTAAGTGGCCATATCTCGAGACAGGGTTGCCAGATCTTCAATGTTTTGGACTCGTTAGAAAGGTCTTTTGATAATCAACCAACGATGGGTCGAATGATGGACCCGAACATAGTTTACATACATTTAAGTGAGATCCGGCTTCAAAAAAGTATATCAATATCACTTAAGTGGCCATATCTCGAGACAGGGTTGCCAGATCTTCAATGTTTTGGACTCGTTGGAAAGGTCTTTTGATAACCTAACCAACAATGGGTCAGATAGTGGATTCGTACATAGTTTACATACATTTAAGTGAGATCCGGCTTCAAAAAAGTACATCAATATCACTTAAGTGGCCATATCTCGAGACAGGGTTGCCAGATCTTCAATGTTTTGGACTTGTTGGAAAGGTCTTTTAATAACCTAACCAACAATAGGTCGGATAGTGGATCCGGACATAGTTTACATACATTTAAGTGAGATCCGGCTTCAAAAAAGTACAACAATATCACTTAAGGGGCCATATCTCGAGACAGGGTTGCCAGATCTTCAATATTTTGGACTCGTTGGAAAGGTCTTTTGATAACCTAACCAACAGTGGGTCGGATAGTGGATCCGTACATAGTTTACATACATTTAAGTGAGATCCGGCTTCAAAAAAGTATATCAATATCACTTAAGTGGCCATATCTCGAGACAGGGTTGCCAGATCTTCAATGTTTTGAACTTGTTGGAAAGGTCTTTTGATAACTTAACCAACAATAGGTCGGATAGTGGATCCGGACATAGTTTAATTACATTTAAGTGAGATCCGGCTTCAAAAAAGTACATTAATATCACTTAAGGGGCCATATCTTGAAACAGGGTTGCCAGATCTTCAATGTTTTAGACTCGTTGGAAAGGTATTTTGATAACCTAACCAACGTTGAGTCGGATGGTGGATCCGGACATAGTTTACATACATTTAAGTGAGATCCGGCTTCAAAAAAGTATGTCAATATCACTTAAGTGGCCATATCTCGAGACAGGGTTGCCAGATCTTCAATGTTTTGGACTTGTTGGAAAGGTCTTTTGATAACCTAACCAACAATAGGTCGGATAGTGGATCCGGACATAGTTTACATACATTTAAGTGAGATCCAAATATATGTGAAAACACATTTTTATACATAACTTTTGAACTACTCATTGAAACTTCAATCTGTATAAAACTCGATCTATGGGACCCTAAACCAAGTCGAATGCAACAAGTTTGGGTCAAATCGGTTCAGCCAGTGCCGAGAAACATGAGCTAGTTTGTTGGTCACATACATACATACACACACACATACACACACACATACACACACACATACACACAAACATTTGTTCAGTTTTCGATTCTGAGTCGATATGTATACATGAAGGTGGGTCTACGACGTTTTTATACAAAGTTCATTTTTAGAGCAGGATTATAGCCTTACCTCAGTGAGGAAGGCAAAAGTATGATTTTACATCGAAAAATAAAGCTGAATAATTTTTGTGACCAATATATCGATTTTTTTTATATCAGTATTGATTCAAAAATGAGTTATGGTCACAGATTTTTTGCACAACCTGGAAATTTCTGTAAAATTGGCATTTTATGTCCTCTAAAACATATCAAAGAATCAAAAAATAGTGTTTTTTTTGCAAATCAAGTTTGTGACAAAAAGATAAATTGAAAAACAACAATTTTTCACAGGGTATCATTTTTTTTCAGTGTACTCCATATCCATACCTACTTTTTTGCCGAAGACACCAAATCGATCTAAAAATTCCCTCAAAAGAGACAGATTTTTGAATTTCCATTTGTACGAGCTGGTGGCTCGCTTCAAAGTTGTCTCCGGAAGCCCCGGAGTCCCGTGGATGGATCCTACCGTGAATTCAGCGGCTAGCGGCAATGGTGAAGTCCTCAGCGATAGCGGCTTTCGGAGGCACACAGAAACTCGCGAATCGCGATGGCGCGGAGTAAATTTGCAGGAGCAAAAAAGTTGTGCGACTGCACTGTTGCGCGATAAGTTTTCAATTCCCGTTTATTTATGCAAAATAACACTTACGAACTACTATTTACATTCTTACGAGCTAGGTGTGAGTGTAGTAGTGTGTTATGTTGTGTTTGATGTGTCTTGGCCAAGACGTAGAATAAGAGGTGTGTACATTAATGTTTTGTGTTAGTGTGCGTGAATGTGACTTAAGATTAGGGTGGTTCAATTACATGTCATTTTGTTTCACTTTTCACTTTCTTCATGTAATTTTGTTTGTTTGATATTTCTTCAGTTTTGTCATAAGTCGTTACTCGTGCTGTCGTCTGGTGTCGTGAAGAGCTGCGCTCGTACATGCCGCCCCCCTTGAAACGTTGAGTTTCAACGATGTCGCTGATTGGATGGGGCAATATGTGCCTCGCTCCCTCGTTGCGACTCAGCCCTAGTGAGCCGTTGAAGTCATCTTCTCATTCTGATGTCACTCCGGCTTCGAACGGAGGGTACAGGAACAAGGTTCGTTGTTGGCCGCATTTGGCGGAATGCTTGAGGAGGTGGAAGGTTGTGGAGCAGCAACCGTTTCAACACCTGAGTGGCTTATGTGCGAGCAGGGCCGGAGGAGTCACGGCGTGCTTGTGGCGTAGAACTGGGGACGAGTCAGTTCGTTTGCGACGCAGAACTGGAGGCGGGACAGTTCGATTGTGGCGCTATCGGAGGTGGCACGACTTGTGTGTGGGCTTGTGTTTGGGCATGTGTTGTCGGAGGAGGCTTTCGGATATTTGGGCAGAGGGCAAAGTCTGTGAATTCCGCGACGATACGTGTTCTCGTCGGTGAGGACATCCACAACTCTGATCTTCCCGTCTGCACCAGGTATCGTCTTAATGACGCGAGCAATTGGCCATTTGTAAGGTGGCAGGTTGTCGTCCTGGAGGAGGACCATATCTCCAACCGACAAATTTGGTTGAGGACCGGGCCATTTGTACCGTTTTTGGAGTGTGGGGAGGTACTCCTTTTGCCATCGAGACCAGAAGTCTTGAACGACTCGTTGCATTCTCTGCCATCGTGACAGACGGTTGCAGGGGATGTTTTGGAGGTCAGGTTCTGGGATAGCTTCGAGGGGACCGCCAATTATGAAATGGCCAGGAGTGAGAGGAGCGAGGTCGTTTGGATCGTTGGACAGTGGAGTTAGAGGGCGTGAGTTTAGGCAGGCTTCTACTTGCGCTACTGTTGTGAGCATCTCTTCGTAGGTGAGTGCTAGATCCATCGTCACTTTGAGCAGGACGGCTTTTGCGGACTTGACGCAAGCTTCCCACAGTCCTCCAAACGATGGTGATCGTGGGGGAATAAAGTGGAATTGGATTCCCAGTCGAGTGGACACATCGACAACGGCGGACTTGTGCTGCTGTGTCTCGAACTGCCGCTGGAGTCGCTGAAGCTCGCGATCGGCTCCGACGAAGTTGGTGGCGTTGTCACAGTAGATGTTCTGTGGATAGCCACGCTTGGCCCAGAACCGCTTCAACGCTGCGATGAAGGCTTCCGTGGTAAGGTCTGTGACCAGCTCGAGGTGTGCTGCTTTGGTCGCCATGCACACGAAGATGCAGATGTAGCACTTGATCGGCGGCTGATTTCTTCTGCCTTTGATGTGGAACGGACCGCAGTAGTCAATCCCCACGTTGCGGAAAACTCTCTCTTGGTTGACACGGACAGATGGTAGGTCGGCCATCATCTGCTGGGCGAGAGTGGGACGGTAGCGGACACAGGTGATGCACTCCTTGATGACGCTGCGTGCCTTGTTTCGACCGTCGATTGGCCAGTACCGTCGGCGAACTGCTGCCAGCAGATGCGACGGACCAGCGTGGAGAGTTTGCGTGTGAGCATCGAGGAACACTAAGTTCGTTACCGGGTGTCCTTTCGGCAGGAGGATCGGGTGCTTCTGATCGTACGGAATCTCTGCGTTCGTTAGTCGACCACCAACACGGATCAGCTTGTCTGGTCCCAGGAACGGCGCGAGGTGGAACAGGGGCGAACGTCGCGGAACTTGTTCTTCTCTGGACATCAGACGAAGTTCTTCCGGAAATGACAAAGCTTGAACGTGGCGGAGGAGCGCTGCTTCAGCCGAGCGGAACTCAGCAACCGTCAGGTATCCTGTCTGCTTTGGGTTACCTAGTTGTTTGTTGTTCACGTTCGCAACGAATCGTCTACAAAAACCAAGAACTCGAACGACATCGAACAGCGAATCGTAATCCTCGAAAGCGTGCTGGAACCAATCTTTCTGCTGAGTCGTTGGGTTGGCAACTAAAGCGGGCACAGGCGGTGGCTGACGGGGTTCGAGATCGGCTTGGTTGATCCGAAGATCTCTCCATCTGAGCCTGGATGCAGGCCAGACGTTGACAGTACGCATCATCCAGCGTGGACATCGCCACCAAACTTCACAGCGCAGAAGCTCTGGAGCGTCAAGACCACGCGAGATGTGGTCAGCTGGATTGTCGGCTGTCGAAATGTAGTTCCAAACTGCACCTTTCGTCAGTTGCTGGATCTCTGCAACGCGATTGGCGACGAACGTCTTCCATCTCGATGGTTCGGAGGACAACCAGTGCAGCGTGATCGTTGAGTCACACCAAAACGTGCGTTCACACTCGAGGCCGGTGCTGTCCAGGAATTCCTTCTGCAGAACGGCGAGACGGAAAGCTCCGCAAAGCTCTAACCGAGGAAGTAGAGGCCGCTTCCGTTCCAGAGGTGCAACGCGAGACTTGCCAGCAACCGGCTGGATTACAACTTTACCGTAGCTTGATGTTGAGCGCAGGTAAAGGCACCCTCCATACGCTTGTAGAGAAGCGTCACAGAATCCGTGAAGTTGAACCGATGCTGCATTGTCGGTCAGTGCGAAACGCGGAACGTGCAGCTCGCAAAGCGCTGGCAGTGTCAGGACGAAAGTCAACCAATAACTGCTGAGCTCGTCCGGCAGTGGATCGTCCCAGCCCAGCTTCAACTCCCAAATGTGTTGGATGAAAATCTTCGCTTTAACAATCACTGGACCCAGGAGTCCGTATGGATCGAAAAGGCTAGCTGTCTGTGAGAGGACACTCCGCTTGGTTGGAGGCTTGTCGTGCGACCACTCCGGCACCTTGAAGCGAAGATCATCCGAGTTTGGCTCCCACAGAAGTCCGAGTGCTTGGATCGGAGCAGAATTGTCGAGCTCCAAAAGTTTTTGGGTTTCCCGGTACTCCACTGGGATGTCTTCGAGGATCTGGCGGCGGTTAGATGACCATTTCCGTAGCGAAAGACCAGCGGACGCCAGCATCGGGATAATCTGCTTGGTCGCTGCCATAGCTTCGTCGAGCGAGTCGAACCCAGCCAGGAGGTCGTCGACGTAGAAGCTACTCTTAACAACGGGAGCTGCAGCGGGATAGTTGGCAGCCTCGTCGATCGAGAGCTGCTCGAGGCATCGCGTAGCTAGGTACGGTGCCGTCTTTGTACCGTAAGTGACGGTTTTGAGCTGGTAGGTTTGGAGCGGATCGGTGGGAGAGCTGCGGTAAACAATCCTCTGAAACGCTTGATCGCTTTCTGCTACCAGCACCTGGCGGTACATCTTTTCGATGTCACCTTTGATGACGACCGGCTTCATGCGAAAACGGAACAACTGCGACAGCAAAATGTCCTGGATTGTGGGTCCCTTCAGCAGAATGTCGTTGAGGGCGAATCCGGATGTCGTTTTGCACGAACCGTCGAACACAACACGGAGCTTCGTTGTCGTGCTGTCTGGCCTGACCACAGCGTGGTGTGGCAGGTAGTAGTGCTGACCGGGAATGTCTACCACTGGATCGACGAGCTTCATGTGGCCAAGAGACAGATACTCGGCCATGAAAGCGTCGTACTGGCGTTGCAGTTCCGGTTCTCGTTGCAGGCGGCGTTCAATCGCGTAAAACCGTCGGACAGCAATAGAGCGAGAGTCACCAAGTTGACTCATCAGCTCTGAATGCTTCGGCAGCTCCACGACGTAACGACCAGTCTTGTCCCTGCTTGTAGTAGTCGTATAGATTTCCTCGCAGAGTTTTTCCTCCGGCGACCAAATCGAATTGGTTCCGCAAGATTCGATTTCCCAAAACCGTGCGACTTGCTGCTCGAGACTTTCCATGGTGGTAACGTGACTGACGAGTCGACTGGATACGCTGGTACCACGGAACGCGCCGGAGACGAGCCAACCGAATACGGAATTTTGGAGCATTGGCTTGTCGTCGTCGATGCGCATGCGTCCCTTGCGCAGTAGTTCGAAGAATACTTCGCTGCCGATGACCATGTCGATTGGGTTCGATGTCGCAAAAGTCGGATCCGCTAGCTGGACGTGACTTGGAATGTCCCAATCGTCGGTTTCGACGGAAGTGGTCGGTAGGTTGGTTGTGACCTTTTGGAGGACGAGAAACTCGAGGACCGTTCGGTATTTGTTGAATCGGGAACACACGGTGGCGACCACCGAGTAGGCAACTGATTTGCATTCAGCTCCAACTCCGTACAGCTCCGTGCTGACTGGTGTTTTCCGCAGATTCAGGATGCGACGGAAGCGCTCCGTCATGAGGTTGGGTTGAGAAGCATTGTCGAGAAGAACTCTAGCTACTGCGGTTTTACCCTTTGGCCCGACGACTTTGACGAGTGCAGTCGAGAGGAAAACTTGGCGCGTGGGAGACCGGTTAGATCGAGACGTCACGAGAGTTTGGACAGAAGAGGTTGATGTGCTTGGTAGAACTTGTTCATCTTGACCGGAAGTTGACGATTGCTGATCTGGACGGCTGGTTTGAGTTGACGGAACTTCCCTGCGAGCCGCACAGTTGAACTGCTTCTTCGCTTGATCAGGAACGTTTCGATGTAGGAGAGTGTTGTGTCTTCTTCCGCAGAATTTGCAGGAACGTTGCTTGCAACTTGCCAGACTGTGCTTGTCCGCCATGCAGTTGATGCAGAGCTTGTTCCTTGCAACGATGCCAGCTCGTTCAGCCACAGTGAAACTCCGGAACTTGTCGCAGTAGAACAGCTGATGGTTTCCACCGCAAACTACGCACGAACATCTCGCTGACGACGTTGTAGTGTGGACCGCTCTCGATGAAGGCTTGGAATTTCGTGGAATCGAGTCGATTTCAGCCGACTGCAGCTGGGAAATCCGCTTCTTCAGGAAATCGACCAGCTGAGTGTACGTCGGCACCTTCTTCAGCTCTCCTTCACGCTCCCATTCCCGCTTGGTATCTGCATCCAGACGCGCCGACATCATGTGCATGAGAATCGTACTCCATCCATCGGTTTTCTCACCAAGCTTCTTCAGCACACCAATATCCTTCTGGAAACTGTCCACTAAACTTGACAAAGAATCAACAGACTGAGCTTCTATCTTGGGGATCGCGAAAAGAGAGTTCAGGTGACACTTGACAAGAACTTTTGGATTCTGGTACCGATCCGTCAGAATCTCCATCGCGATGCCGTAGGTGTCAGCAGAAACCTTGAGGTTCGCGATGTGTTCGGCAGCTTTTCCCACGAGCGCGTGCTTCAGGTAGTGGAACTTCTGAATGTCAGACAGTTCCGGGTTCGAGTCGATAAGCGAGGAATAAATGTCGTAGAACGAGACCCACTTCAAAATATCCCCGTCAAAGTCCGGAATGGAGATGCTCGGGAGCCGAAGAGCACCGTAGGCTATGCCAGAACTAATGCTGGACGCCGAAGAGTGATGAGGTGGTTGGACAGCACAGATGGCCTGCAACTTCGCCTTCAATTCATAGAAATTGTCCTCAAAATCCCCCATTTCCTTCTCCAAATCGAACTGCAACAGTGGGTCAAGGCTGTCGTTCACCAGTTCCAAGGCTTGAATGTGTGACACGAACACGTTGTACGTTTCGTCCATTTTCTCCAAGCGCAGGTGCGCTTGTCCCCTTTTTTACGCATCGTAACCCTCCAAAAACTTTCGAACGCGCTCGAGAAAGGCGTTCCCATGATCGCACCCGATCACGTGCAGCTTTATATCAGGCGGAAGCTCCGCCTTCAAGAGAGGGTTCGGAGACGGCGGATTCGACATCGGGATGGTCGGAAAATCCACCAAAGTTCGGCAAACTAACGAACTGCTGTCAAAACAGTCGAAAGTTGCAGGCCCGGACGTTCAAAAACGGGCAAAAGTTCGTATTTGTGTGAGGTAAGTAAGAAAATGGCGACTTACTTGAGCTGCTCCTCAACTTACGAACGACGCTGGAGTCGATCCGTCGAAATCCGCTTCCGTAATCCGTTGACCAGGCACGCTGCAGGATCCGGAACGCTGGTACGCCTTCGTACGGTGACCTCCAACTGATCGCAGCCTTCGACAGGAACAGCTTGAACCGCTTCGCTCACCTTCGCACTGCAAATCCGTCGAAGTTCGCAGCAAACGCCTTGCTGCTTGCCTTCCGTCCACGAAATCCACCGAAAAATCGCACCACCAACCTCTTCCGTGACGCTAGAGTTGACCTCAAAATCCAGTCTCCCCTTCGATGCAGGCCACGGCGTCGCCAGCTGGAGCAAAATGGTGCCGAAAATCCACCGAAATCGCCGCACGAAAAACTTCCACTTCTTCCACTAGTCCACTATCGGTCCGCTGACGGTAGTTTTCTGCTGCTGCTTCTGATGCTCGAAGGACCATGTACGAGCTGGTGGCTCGCTTCAAAGTTGTCTCCGGAAGCCCCGGAGTCCCGTGGATGGATCCTACCGTGAATTCAGCGGCTAGCGGCAATGGTGAAGTCCTCAGCGATGGCGGCTTTCGGAGGCACACAGAAACTCGCGAATCGCGATGGCGCGGAGTAAATTTGCAGGAGCAAAAAAGTTGTGCGACTGCACTGTTGCGCGATAAGTTTTCAATTCCCGTTTATTTATGCAAAATAACACTTACGAACTACTATTTACATTCTTACGAGCTAGGTGTGAGTGTAGTAGTGTGTTATGTTGTGTTTGATGTGTCTTGGGCAAGACGTAGAATAAGAGGTGTGTACATTAATGTTTTGTGTTAGTGTGCGTGAATGTGACTTAAGATTAGGGTGGTTCAATTACATGTCATTTTGTTTCACTTTTCACTTTCTTCATGTAATTTTGTTTGTTTGATATTTCTTCAGTTTTGTCATAAGTCGTTACTCGTGCTGTCGTCTGGTGTCGTGAAGAGCTGCGCTCGTACACCATTAATCATTTTTGTATGGATAGCTGCCAAATTTGTATGGAAAATTATATAGACAAACTAATGATGCAAAATGGCTTCTTTGGGCAAACCGAAGGCACCTTAAAAGTTTCAGCCGGATCAAAAAAAAAAAAAATCAAATAACCGAAGTCCGAGAGAATTGCTCATCAAAATATTTTGTTTCATAAAAATATCAATTTTCGTTGCCACCCAAAATAATTCTGTAGCATGAACAAAAATATAAAAAAATACTTTGTTAGCAAAAATGCCTATCAATCTGATGATATTTTTAACATTCCAACGCCCAAGGCTCTAAAAAAGTTGGAACTGTACACAGAAAAAAATGATGGTAATATTCATCAGGAAATGGTGACCGATTTTGTGACTAAAAAAATTATCAATTTTACCCCAGAAAATGATGAATATTCATCAGGTTCACATTTTTACACATTTTAATGTAATATTACTCAAAAAAAGAGGTAATATTCAACCCACCAAATTTTCAACATTCCAAAATTCATCTTTTTTTTTCTGTGTAACTTCAACTTGATGGTTCTCGGGCATAACTCGACATATCAAGATGATTCTTCTTTTCAGTGATTTGTTCTAGAACTTTGCAGAACTTAATTTGATCAAATCTGTAATTTATGCGTTCCAACATTTTGTAAAAAAAACATCTAGACATTCTTACAAATCACTGGAAACAAGAATCATCCCGATTGGTTGAGTAATGCCCGAGGACCATCGAGTTGAATTTACCGTTCCAACTTTTTTGGGAGGCTTGGGCGTCCCTGTGAGTTGGACATGCGTTGGGCGTTTCAGTATTAATTTGTTTATTTTTATGAAAACATGACTTATTGAAAGTATTTAAATAATTCTATCCATCAATAATTACAGTTTATTCACTTTTTCAAAAAATCAAAATCAAATTATTCGCTCTACAGCATTGCCTTGGCGTTCTCGATTGCGAGATGTCTACTCGAAACTAAGTGTCAGAAGGCTTGATTGTTGAGGCAATTGCAAACCTCTTTTTACACCTTAGCTTCCATCCACCCCGGGATTCGAACTGACGACCCATGGATTATTAGTCCAACTGACTACCAGCGACTCCACCGAGACAGGACCCAGGGAGACGACTCCTACACCTAGACTGAGCTAACGACCTAATATCACAAGTCAAATATCTACATTTAATTTTGTGAAAATAAAGCTGCTCAAAATAGCCGCTTTTCTCAAGGTAACAAAAACTCCTCTCGTATCTCCTAAAACCATCTCATCCCCAGCCTTTTGCCAGTGTGCCTTCCTCGGCAGCCGCATCACGCAAAGTCAACAACTATGTTTGGGCAGGATTTTTCACGCGCCACGTGTACCGAAAGCTTGTCACACCAGCTGACGAGCTGATGCTGGTATTTGAAGGGAGAGGTGGGCTGGTGCTAGTCTTCACACTTCAGCAGCTCCATCAAAAGTCCTCTCACCCTCGTCATCATCCGAGCCGGAGGTGTAGTGTCATATTGTTACGACGGCTGAAGGAGACTAGGGGGGAGCTTATGGCTTAAGGCAAGGCTCCCAAAACCGAACGAACAAACGAATAGAGATTTGAATCTTAATAATATGGATTATTGATCGCAGGGAAGGACCTCGCCGGGCCAGGGAGAAGGAGGACGTACGTGCCAAACTACGAGAACTGCGGGACTCCTGTGGCCGTGAAGGATGACGAGCCGAGCATCCTCGCACTGCAGAGGGGAAGATTCGATTTCTACGAAGTGGGCTCGCATCACAAGCCGCGGTATCACACTACACCACATGGGACTCAATATCAATTCCAAGTCCTGGAAATTGCCGCAAGCCGCAGTTCGTGTCTTGTGGGGTGAAACATGACGCGGAAGTTGAACTGTAAGGCTTGAGATCGTTGAATTTGGAACGCAGTTTTTGAGATGACACAAATTCATAAAATATTATTTTTTAATTTCCTGAAGTAAGCTGTTTGTCTCAATAAACCAAGATTCATAAAAAATCACGTGTTTCACCAAATTTTATTTTGATCAACCCTTACATGATAACATTTCGCCTATTATACTACTATTATACTGCGGAATTCTCGGCCTAAGATCTCCCCGCAACAGTCGCAACGCGGTTATGGTGGAAACTGTTTCGATTGAGATCCACAGCATCCGATAAAAGGCCACCCACCACACCCCGCTCAAAACTAGCAACGACCCCCACAACCCCATAGAAAGCACTTTACATTGAGCTGAAATTGAAACTTAAATCCGCCGCCTTTCCCCCGAGAAAGATGATATTTTCGCAATTTCAATCCCTTATCGCATAGCGAAACCATCGCGCAGTGATTGTGCTGAGTCAAATATTGCCTAGCACCCATCCCGTCGGAACCCTTCGGGTATTGATCTTGCACTAATTAGCCACCGATGCGACGGAAAATTGGCCGTCAGGACCATCCCGATGGAACGGTATTGTTTGTCCCAGAGGAGGTGAAATGGGGTGATTTTTATCTGATTTCATTCTTTTCCGACCCCCGACAAAGCCAAAATCGATTTCGAACTAGTGCTCAGTAATTGTGCAAATAAAGTGGGGCGACACAATTGGCACTTAAAGGCTAGCGGAAAATAACTTTACTGTCCGGGCGTGACTGTTTGGAAAAACTATGTGGGACAACGTTAAACTGCTCGAGATTTGTTTTTGTTTGTTTTTGATTTGGAAAAATTGCAATGTATATTGGAAAGACTTTATGTTTTGAAATTGTAAATACTGAAAAAATTGTATTTATATAAATAAATCTAAACTGAAAATAACTTTAAGCATCAATCACTCTGTTTAAGGCTGTAACAAATTTCATTACAGGGAAAGAGGTAATCACATTTTAGTATGTGAGTAAATTAGGATTTCATTGGATTTTGTTAATGTTTACAATACATTTTTGTCTTTAGGCAAAAATTTCAAAGGCCTTTATCCAGACTACCGAACATTTTTGTGAGAATAATTATTCATAAAACAAAAAATTTCTTTCGAGCTATTTTGAAATTAAATTTGTATGATTGTTTACAGCGAAAACATTCTTCAAGAACGAAAACATTCCCTGAAGGCACCGGCCGACTCAGGTTGTGGCCAATCCATCTCGACTTGAAAAATAAGATTCAAGTACAGTCCAGACTCGATTATCCGATGTTCGATTTTCGGATGGTTGATATGGGACTTCGGATATAAGAATCAAGAACAAAAAAAAACTTTTTCAATTTTTAAATTTAACAAAAAAAATCGACTTCTACGACTCAATTTAAGTCAAATTTGATGCACTTATATCAATATTTCATCACCGTAACCGTGTATCTAAAACGCCAAGCCAAAAAGCTCGTTGAAAAATATTGGATTGACACTCAGACAGAGCCTTTAGGACAAAGTTCTTTGTAAAAAGCACATGTGTTGTAGTTAAACAAAGGCAAACAACAAAGACAAACAACGATTTAAAAAACAAACAATGATTTAAAAGTTGTTAAATATTTTGAATTTTTGTAATGTTTTTGGAATTAGAGTTTGATGTCCAAAAAAAACATTAAAAATCTTAAAATTGCTCACATTTTCGAAAAACATTTTGAAATTCAATTATCTTGGTTATATTTAAAACGGGGTTTTAAAGCACTTCAAATTAAAAAAAATGATCTATACAAGGGTTTCCAGAAGCTTTTATTACTTGCCAGTCTGCCAATTAATTACTCAAATTACTGGTCCGAAATGATTCATTACACAAATTACTTAATATTTTTTCACTACGATAAAAAAAAACATTTAATTTAAATTTAAGTATTCATTTCTACAGTTCAAAACTAAATTATTTATAAATAGCTCATTCAATAGCTCTTTCAAAAATTATTCTGTTTACTTTTGTTTTGTACCAATCTGGATATTGTGAATTTCGCGTATGATTTTTATTGAAAATAGCTATAAGCGATGAAACTGAAACAGCGATTTAATTGGTTTGAAATTTGGAATTGTTTTATTTTATTACCGTCAGTGGGGGTTACATTGGGTCTGGGAGGTGAAATTGGGTCAAAGTGATTTTTTACGGATTTTACCATTTCTCAGGTTCTTCTCAATGAAACTGAATTCTGTTAAAAGGGTTGTGTAGGGGACATCTTAAGATGACTTCGCTGAAAAAATCTCGTTCATAGAACAAATCTTGTTAATTGGCAGCTGTCTAAAGTTAGGGTACGTTTTTGGTCAAAAATGACCTCTCGAAAAATCATATTTCTAATATTTTTGTTGGAATTGCTCGAAAACTACCCAAATGTTTGAAAATCTTCACTTCAAACATTGTAGCGTGTCAATACGATTCCCTCGAACAAGAAACACTTTTGGATGAATTGTTTTTACCATATCGTTGTATTTGAGCATCATTTTAGTTTCATTTGACCCAATGTCACCCCCCCTAAGGGGGGTCAATTTTCAAACAATTGGCATTTAAGGTAGTGTTCATCAAAAAACACCATATTTTGGAAAAATGTTAGTAAACTATCTAAGAACAAATCTATGTTGAAGATTGAATGCAGTTTCACCATTTCTAAATCACTTTATTTGAAAAGTACTCGAAACACAGATTTTTTAAATATTTCCTCAATATTTTAAAAACGGCTAATATTTAGAAATTGGAAACCAATTCAGGAAAAAAATCGCAAATTTCAACATCTTCTTGGTTTATTTTTAATATTTGCAAAAAAAAAAAACAAAATTATTATCTTTAAAAATGCTCAAATAATCAAAAGGTATTTTTTCAGAAATTTTCAAAATTTCAATGCAATTTGACTTTCATTAATCATTTCATTAGTTTTACCACGTTGATATTAGTTTTAAACCAGTTTTTATAATATTTTTTTTTATTTTTAAGCAAATTTTTACACCGATAAATAATTCAAAAGAGCCAATTGCCTCAACAATCAAGGCTTCGGACAATTAGTTTCGAGTAGGATTCTCGCAATCGAGAACGCCAAGGCAATGCTGTACAGCGAATAATTTGATTTTTGAATAGTAAAATTCACAGAACCATTTAAAAAAATGCCCTAATTTGAATTAATTTAAAACAATATATTTTTATTGAAGAAATTGCGAAGTTATAGTAATTAAGTAATTCAAGTTATTACATATTTTGACCCAGTGATTTGAGTGATTAATCGGCAGAATGAAAATAATAAATGCTTCTGTAAACCCGATTTTGCGTTTGTTTAAAAAAAAGGTTTTTTAAATTATTAAATTTGCAATTCAATAGCTTCGTTTTCAAAATATCGTCACCTATAGTTTAATTTTAACTGAAACATATCCCGTTCCCGTCCCGTTCTGGTTACTGAAAGACAGTGAATAAATCAAATAGTAACAAGAAAAATGATGTTTTTTTAAGTGAAATATGAAACATTTATGATTTCTTTGTTTGATCTTTTCGGAAAAAAAATATTTTAAGTATTTTGGAATCAAGACTAACATTCCAAAAGGGCCAATCATTCAATATATCGCTAATTTTGAGATTCGAATGTGGAGTCGGGCAGCTGCTGTTTGAGTTGGCGGAAAATGGCCCATGTTTTACAACTGATTTTTTTAAACAAGCTTGTCTTCAAGCCATACGCCAGCTTTGCTTCGCTACGAGACGGTGATTTAAGCGGATTGCAGACTGGATTTCGTCATGTTAAGTGAACACCATGACAGCCGTTCATGGCCGGCCGCTCCCATCTCCACCGTGCACCAGGGACAAGGAAAGGAATTTGGAAGACGGGAAGTGTTGATGCTTCACTTTCTTAATGGGACAAGGGAAAATCTCCACGGTGTCCCAAGTTAGTTTCGCTAGGAGTTTGAAGGTTTTTGGGAAGGTAACGGTCTAGGATACGCTCTAAGCAAAAGTTGCGACCAATGGCATGATGTGTTTGTCTTTAAGCCATACGCCAGCAATCAAAAACACAACCAGCACAGTAATATTACATCTAGGAAAGAGTACATTTTTTATGTAAGCAAAAAGATTTAATATTACTTCTGATAAAGTTTAAAATTACTTCTGGCATACGCAAAGCAAAAAACATGCAATTTCAAAAATAGCAATAACCTGGATGTAATCATATCCAGCTTACTAAAACCACGCCCCATTTTAATAGCGTCGAGATGGCGTTGCGTTTCCCTTAAAAATTACCATTCCAGTCAGGCAGTGTACCAGCCCGAAAACTGCAAATCCCAATCTGTACACATGCGTTATACATTCGGACCGCGAGCGTTCTAAATGTTTCCAAGTGGACGGCCTGAAAACCTCTAAAACACACAGCCATCAACTTCTCGATGCCCTTTTGCGATGGAGCTTTTGATGGAGCTTGGTGGTGGTAGAGGGAGTTTAACGAGGGAGAGTGCTTTTTGATTTTGATTTTAATTAAATAACTCGGACAAAAAGGGTTTTCATTGCTTTTGGGGGGCGTAATGTAAATTGCGATTCCACGAGATGAATGGCGTTGCTGGCATTATGTTGGAGTTCGAATTGACTGACGGTTTGCTGACAAGTAGGGGGTGATTTGCGATTTGTTGGCTTTTAGTTTAAAATTGTAGTTTTTAAAGTATTTGGATCGATACAAAAATTTATTTTGATTTTAAGCCATGTTTGAATAATATTTTTCATTATAAGGCTTATCTAAAACACAAAAAATAACAACATTTTCCTTTAAAAAAAAATCGGAATTTGTTATTGTGGGCGTATGTATCCCAGACCGGGCTCCAGGAATTCCCGGGGCAGCTCGTGGGACCATAAAGTACTGTTTATGTTTTCCAGATGAGCAATTCTCTACGAAATCGGTCTTTTTTCTTCAATTTTAATTTTTGTATTTTTTAATCCGGCTGAAACTTTTTTGGTGCCTTAGGTATGCCCAAAGAAGCCATTTTGCATCATTAGTTTGTCCATATAATTTTCCATACAAATTCGGCAGCTGTCCATACAAAAATGATGTATGAAAATTCAAAAATCTGTATCTTTTGAAGGAATTTTTTGATCGATTTGGTGTCTTCGGCAAAGTTGTAGGTATGGATACGGACTACACTGGAAAAATAATACACGGTAAAAAAATTTGGTGATTTTTTATTTAACTTTATCACTAAAACTTGATTTACAAAAAACACTATTTTTAATTTTTTTATTTTTGATATGTTTTAGAAGACATAAAATGCCAACTTTTCAGAAATTTCCAGGTTGTGCAAAAATCACTGACCGAGTTATGAATTTTTAATCAATACTGATTTTTCAAAAATCGAAATTTTGGTCGTAAAATTTTTCAACTTCATTTTCGATGTAAAATCAAATTTGCAATCAAAAGTACTTTACTAAAATTTTGATAAAGTGCACCGTTTTCAAGTTATAGCCATATTTAAGTGACTTTTTGAAAATAGTCGCAGTTTTTCATTTTTAAATTAGTGCACATGTTTGCCCAGTTTTGAAAAAATATTTTGAAAAGCTGAAAAATTCTCTATATTTTGCTTATTCGGACTATGTTGATACGACCTTTAGTTGCTGAGATATTGCAATGCAAAGGTTTAAAAACAGGAAAATTGATGTTTTCTAAGTTTCACCCAAACAACCCACCATTTTCTATCGTCAATATCTCAGCAACTAATGGTCCGATTTTCAATGTTAATATATAAAACAATTGTGAAATTTTCCGATCTTTTCGAAAAAAATATTTTTGGAATTTTCAAATCAAGACAAACATTTTAAAAGGGCGTAATATTGAATGTTTGGCCTTTGTGAAATGTAAGTCTTGATTTGAAAATTCCAAAAATATTTTTTTCGAAGAGATCGGAAAATTTCACAAATGTTTCATATATTAACATTGAAAATCGGACCATTAGTTGCTGAGATATTGACGATAGAAAATGGTGGGTTGTTTGGGTGAAACTTAGAAAACATCAATTTTCCTGTTTTTAAACCTTTGCATTGCAATATCTCAGCAACTAAAGGTCGTATCAACAAAGTCCAAATAAGCAAAATATAGAGAATTTTCTCAGCTTTTCAAAATATTTTTTCAAAACTGGGCAAACATGTGCACTAATTTAAAAATGAAAACTGCGACTATTTTCAAAAAGTCACCTAAATATGGCTATAACTTGAAAACGGTGCACTTTATCAAAATTTCAGTAAAGTACTTTTTGATTGCAAATTTGATTTTACATCGAAAATGAAGTTGAAAATTTTACGACCAAAATTTCGATTTTTGAAAAATCAGTATTGATTAAAAATTCATAACTCGGTCAGTGATTTTTGCACAACCTGAAATTTCTGAAAAGTTGGCATTTTATGCCTTCTAAAACATATCAAAAATAAAAAATTAAAAATAGTGTTTTTGTAAATCAAGTTTTAGTGATAAAAGTTAAATAAAAAATCACCAAATTTTTTACCGTGTATTATTTTTCCAGTGTAGTCCGTATCCATACCTACAACTTTGCCGAAGACACCAAATCGATCAAAAATTCCTTCAAAAGATACAGATTTTTGAATTTTCATACATCATTTTTGTATGGACAGCTGCCGAATTTGTATGGAAAATTATATGGACAAACTAATGATGCAAAATGGCTTCTTTGGGCATACCGAAGGCACCAAAAAAGTTTCAGTCGGATTAAAAAATACAAAAAAAATCGAATGACCGAAATCCTAGAGAACTGCTCAGATGCGTAAAGAGTTGAAAAGGGTTGGACGGGTGGTGGAAAGGTCGAGCCGCACATTGTTTTTCGTTTTCCCGCTGGGAATAAAAATTCATGAGTTGTTGCCGCGGTGTAAATGTTTGCTTTTGGTTGAGTTTAAGCAGAACGTAAAAGTTGCACAATTTAACTTTCCTTATTGAAATTGATGTTTTCGATGGTAGGGAAATGTTAACATCATAGAGGTTGGGCAACCAATTAAGTATGTGTTGCTCTTCTTTTTCAACACATTTAAAAATTGTATTTTCAAAATTGAATACTTTTTAAAATTAAAACATTTTAAAAATTTGCAATCTTAGTAAGTTTTTTCTTAATTTGTGTTACTCTTGGTGACACCTTGATTTACAAGCAATAATTGTTCCAAAAGGATAATGATGTAATACACAGCTGAAAGGAACTCCAAAACTCTGTTATGGACCTCAAAAGCACTTGTTGTATCTTGATTATTCACCAATAAAACCGAATTGAATTGAAAAATTGAAAACATTTTTAAAAATTCAACTTTTTCAACTTTATATACTAAAGCAAATCAAAACGTCTTAAATTTGTAAAAAACATCTTAGAACTTCTCACACTCCTAAAAAAAGGAGTACTTCAGTGGAATTTGTGAGCTATGGAAGGCAAGTTATACAAAATTCAAATGTAAATTTCTTCCAAAAAGACCTTTTTTGGGCATTGTTGAAAAGGTACAAAGTAGAAGGTTGAACAAAGTAATTAAGTTGGAAGATCTTTAAACCCGTTACTACGATACTTTTGGACAAAATTAGAAGAATGGGTTTAAACAGCAAAGATCAAATTCAACATTAAACCATATTCACCCATACCAAAGTCCAGTAATTTTAGTCAAAACAAGCTGTTCTGAATTCCTCCAAACTGAGCTCAACCAGTTTGATTGCTCCTTTACGGAATCAATGTTCAGTCGTGTGTCCCACTTTCGAATTAAATTAAACTGCATATCAAATACCATCACGTGGTTGGTTCCAGCCTCCGTGAGCCTACAGGCAATTCCATCTAATCTGTCTTAATATTGTTTTATGCTTATACCGCGTCGTTTATGCATAGCTTCAGCCTTGGGAGATGCAGATCAGATGTTGATTCTGGGGGCCTTTACTTTGCATACGAAAGCCATTTATCCGTCTCCCCTTCGAGAAGAAGCTGCGAGACGCACACCGCGTTTCAGAGAGATAATATTGAACGATGATGACGACTATGAGGCCTACCGGACGGAAAACCACTTTCAAACAGCAACAAAAAAAAAAAAAATAACTCAAAATTCGTTCCCTCTCTTTCATTTCCGACAGGACGACCACTTAACCAGCTCGTTTGTCTGTGTTTCGTCCTTGACATTAGTGCCGGAGGGGGGTGGTGATTTTCCAGGCTGGCAAGCTTGAAAAGCTCCCGGCGTACGTGTCAAGAATTTTGAAGGATTTTTGGTTTGCGGTGTAAAAACAAATCCTAGGAAAAAGAAAAAAAAATACGGTTGAGATGGCAGACATGACTAACCTCTTGGTTTCGTCTTTTTCACATTCTTTCTTTATTTTGGTCAGGACAGTCGCTTCCGGACCACGAAAATCATAAAGGATGAGCCTTGCCAGTCCTCCGTTTCCCGATTGTTGTTGTTGTTAATGCTGCCTACACAAAAGTATTAGCATTCTGGTGGGTACTCTTGGGGAATGATTACGTAACACTGACTGGCCTGGCTAGGGGAGCTGGACGATACAAAGGAAATTATGCAAAACAGGAACAGGCTCTCGGAACAAACATTACGCAAGCTGTGGTCAAATCAAGGACGATTGAAATAACTTCAATAATGATGATGTTAAAAATATATCGTTTGAGTTTTATTAATATTTTCAAAGAAAACGAAAATATATTTGGAGTAATCTAAATTTGTATCAAATTTCATTTCAGTTGATGCGATGATGTTTTTTGTCAACCAACGCCATAAGTTTTCAGTCAGCGGGGATTTCTACAAAGCAACCAAAATTTTGGCGTATACCCAACTCGAGGAGAAGCATGCACTTTTTTCTCCCTAGAAACACGTGCATTTCTAATGTTTTGAAAACATTTAAACAGGTTTGAATGGTTTTTCTTCAAAAGAATGGAGAATGCGTGCGGTTTGCTCATTGTATATATTGCATGCAATATTTGGATTATATGCAAGAGTGGCAAACCGGCATGATTCTTCATACAAACATTAATGTTATCTGTGTTTCCTATTGTTACAATAATTTAAACGTTTCTAAAAATCGATTGAAAATATTTCAAGTGTCAAATATTTTCATAACTTTGCATATTCACAACATTTAAGCCTACAGTTTAATTTTATTCTAAATAATACTGTTAAGTACTTTCATTATTTACCTAAACACAAAATTATGAACACAAGCTTTGTTAAATATTTGCATTGGCTTCATTTTTAGTTTTGTGCATTCAAACAAGTGTATTTTTTGAAAAAAAAATTTGACGACACATCTCGACATTTTGAAATTGATGTCAGTAAATGCTTTAGTTTCGTCAAGATATGGTACAGATCATCCTCTTTTTACGCGGTAACGTCACGCTTTTTATTTTGTCAATTTCTCTAAAACCATACAACATGCAAGCTTCAAACAGCGTTTTGTAGATCTGAACAAAACCTACACATTGTGTTTTATAGACTGCAAAAATGTTGCGTCATTTCAGAGAAATCGAAAAATTAAAAAAAAAAATAACGTACCGCGTAAAAAGAGGTTTCACTGAATATTTTGGCACCCTGAACACGATCCTATCAACCGAATTGAATTTTAGTGAAATTTCTGCCAGTCAACTTAACCCCTTAATTTTGGTACTCCCACAGATAAACGTGGGTAATCATGGTTGCTTAAGGGGTTACATACATGTAGAAAATTTTCAAATTTCACATTAAAGAAAAATTGTCAATTGCACTAAAGCTGATTCCTGAAAGTTTCATGAAGATATTTTACGGTTCAAGTGAGTAACAGACGATATAAGATTGAAATTTTGCCATGAGCAAAGCGAACTGTCAAATTTTGTGAGCGTTTTTATCTAAACACATACTTGATTTACGGGTGCCACGATATCTCGAGATGGGATGGATCGAACTAGCTTTTTTTTTTTTTACTCTTTATTATAGAGTTTAATCGATCGAACTAGCTGAAATTTGGGATGAAGACTCTCAAGACTTTTCTCGTGTGCATGACGAAGCCCGATTTTAAAATTTTTCTTTTTAAAAAATACAAAAAAACTGACGATTTAACGTAAAATATTTTAATATATTTAATATTTAAAAATATTCAGTAAAAATAAATAATTAAAAATATTTATAACTTTTTTAAAGTAAACTTTTTGAAAATCAGCCTTCGTCATGCACCCGGAACCGTTTAAGCAGTCTTCAACAAAATTTTGAGCCGATTTGGTCGAAGCAGTGTTGAGATATCGTGGCACCCGTTTTTTGAAACTGCTTACTTCAAATAGCTATATCTCGGCATAGGTACAACCAATTGTCTTCAAATTTATTTTGTTAAAAGTTGAAAATGTATATTTGTATATTATGTGTGTGTGCTCATACCAACCTCTGACATTTTTGCCGATTTACATGTATTTTATCCCTTAAGTTGACTTCATGCTCTTTATACCCAATTTAACAATTTGTGTTGACAGGAAAACAAATTACATACATGTAATTCTGTCGATTGGAGCTTGTTCGGATAGCCCAAATTCAAAATTTCTTGACAAAACTGAATAGTTTACTAATATTACCTCCAAAGATGAAAAGTTGTGTTAGATTCAATATTGGTATCAAACCATGCAGAATATGGATTTTTTGTCATTGAAAATTATAACGACAGTACCGTCACCATTACCAATCCTCAAGACAAAAAATAATAAGTGTTCATTAAAACCTAATACCTTATTGCATCTATGATGTATTGAGCAAGTGTTACATTGCATGAAGGAGGTCTAGTAAGAAGGTCTAGTGATTTTTTGCGATATCACGAATGCCCCGAAATTCGTGAAATTTGCCGATTGCCGCGAAATTTTGTAAAAAAACATGAAATGCTGCGAAATTTTGAATATTCATTTGACATCACTGCTTTTTTAATTCGAACACATCACAAGATTTTCAATAACCAAGTTGTTTCCAATTAAAAAAAATTTTCAAAGTTGTTTTTTTTTCATTGGAATATTTACATTTTGAGTATAATTTCGTTTATCCACAATATTTCAAAAAGATTGTAAAAGAACATTATTCAACAATTTAATAAAAAAATACGCAATAATAAAGCATATTAATAAATCTCTGTAAAATTCATCGACATACCGATGAAAAATCTTTATTAAATGTGAGGAAAATAAAAAATATTTGAATATTTTGATTTTAAACACGATGAATGTTCAAATCTGGAATCATCTGTCAAACTGTTAACTTCTTTCTTATACTTTATTTAAAATCATTTTTTTCGCTCTACAGCATTGCCTTGGCGTTCTCGATTGCGATTTCAGAGATTTATTATTTTTAAAATAAGTTTGTTGACAATGAAAAGAAAAATGAAAAGACAGCGGTACATTTTATTTTTTGTACATTTTATGCATGAGTATTTTTAACATTAAAAGTATGTTTTTGTTTCATTGTGCTTGAAAAAGACAATAAAAACCGAGTAGGAACTAAGTGTCAATCATTTTTTCACGGTGTCAAACGGACAACATATGTCCAAAAGGTTTCACAGCAGGATTCCACATGCTCCTACCCAGAAACAGGGTTCAGTTAGGTCGGGATGCTCGACCAGCGGTTGCAAACTTTTATCTGCAAAAATGGTCCAAATTCCACCCTGAAAATAAAAACCTTTGAGAAACGGTCCAGCTGTCGAGCTGTCCGTGTTGTTCGTACATCGCCGTGGTGGTGCTATCTTGTCGCAGTCGATTCCGGGACAAACTGAGTTCAAGACGACGCTTTGTGCAGCTTTCAGTGCCTCACCTTTTGACCTTCACAGATTACCGCAAATGTGACATCTTACTAAAAGAATTTAGTCAGAGGCCTTTTTTAGTTTAACTCTCTAGCTTACGACAAGATAGCACGCTCTCGACGACATGCTGCCATATGCTACTGTTCCTTCCGTATTTATTTGCACGAGTTCTGTGTGTGAGTGTCGAAAAAGGATATTCTTGTTTCTTCACGTCAGGCTTCCAAAATCCTCCGAAAATGAGCATTTTGTCGGGGTTACGGGACGGGTTTGGTTGAAGAATTTCATGTATTTTGAATATAATTTCCCGGGTCTCTGTTTCCGTCAGGAAGGCAGAAGCATGCTGAAACTGGCAATTGGGGCAATTGCGGCTGGTCTGACGAAGGTGGAGGGGACGGATTTTGGGGCCAATGCCAAATCAGCCATATGTTGAGCAAACGAGGACGCCAAAGGTCGGAAAACTCCGGTGAGATAGGACGGCTCATCTGACGGCAGAAGAACAAAAGGTGAAAACTCGAGGAAGCTCGAGGTGCTTGGGTGGTGTGGGCTGCAAGGCAGAGATCAGTTTTGACAAAAGCTAACAAGATGGTGAAAACACGAGAATGAACGTGTGAAAGATGCTACTCTGGAAAAGGGGCTAGGGTAAAGTGCCAATTTATAGACGTAAGAAATTGCGAATAAATGTACAGAGAATATAGTCTAATACATGAATTCTTCCCTTTTTTAACAAATTCAACTTAAACACAAAACATCGAGCAGTCCTGACAGGCTTCGCACCAAAGAAGCGGCAAAGTCTCAACACCGCGACTAGCGAGAGAAAGAGGTTTCTCATCCTTGTCTGGAAAGTGTTCAGTGCTATTCAGCAGTATCCTGGCCAAGTTTGGTGTTGTTTTGCATCCGTAGCACAATGGAGAGAGCACAAGGCGTCAGGCGTCAACCTCAAAACTGTATAAATCAGATGCAAACAGAAGCTTCGGTGAAGATCAGCACGGGAAGAAACTGGAGCAGCAAATATTTTTCACCCCAATCAAACGAAACGATTCTCGACTGCAGTAGAAGCAAAAAAAAAAGACAACTGTGACATATTGCAGAGGTTATTTTCGCATACGTAGTCATGGCCTGCAGCCATATAACAAATTGGGAAATATTTGTTCGCATTGAGGACTTTAGATGAAATAGTTGACATGGTGTGGATGTAGGTTTCTAGTGAGCCAAATAAAAGAAATCTGAAATTAGACCAACAATTAAGAGCTGAAAAAAACAAAAATGTTAACAAAAAAACAAATTTGAATCGAAAATAACTTTGCACGTTTCAAAAATAGAGCACCATTTTCATGTAGTCAGCACTTAAAGTGAAATTTTTCAAAAAATGTTCAGTTATTTTCAATTTGATAAAACTTTTCGAAGAAAAAGCAAGTTGCAAAAAAAATCGAATATCTCAGATCGAGTTTCTGAATTACAGCTTCTTAAAGTTTTGTAAATTTTATGAAAAGCTTGTATTTTCTCAGTTTAGTTCGATTATAATTTAAAGAAAAAATCGTATTTTTTGTACAAATAATACAATTAAAAAAAATCAAAATAACACAATAATACTCTTTTAATAAATATTGCTACGTTTTTGAAAAGATAGTTTCATAAAAGTTTCATTCTTTAATATTGAAAATCGAACAAATAGTTTAAAAGGTAACGCGATTAACGAAATGAGAATGACTTTGAGATAACATATGTTATACCAAATTGTTAGGACATCAAATGCCAACTTTTCAGAAATTTGCAGGTTGTGCAAAAAATCTTTGAACGAGTTATGAATTTTTGAATCAAAACTGATTTAAAAATAAATCGAAAATTGGTCGCAAAAATGTTTTGACTTCATTTTTCGATGCAAAATCAAATTTGCAATCAAAAAGTACTTAAGTAAAATTTTGAAAAAGTTCACCGTTTTCAAGTTAAATCAATTTTTAGGTGACTTTTTTGAAAATAGTCGCCGTTTTTCATTTTTTTAAATTAGTGCACATGTTTGCCCACTTTTGAAAAAATATTTTTGAAAAGCTGAGAACATTCTCTAAATTTTGCATTTTTGAACTTTGTTCATACGACCTTAAGTTGCTGAGATATTGCCATGCAAGTGTTTAAAAACAGGAAAATTGATGTTTTCTAAGTCTCACCCAAACAACCCACCATTTTCCATTGTCGATATCTCAGCAACTAATGGCCCGATCTACAATGTTAAAATATGAAACATTCGTGAAATTTTTCTATCTTTTCGAAAAAAATATTTTTAAAATTTTTAAACAAAAACTAACATTTTAAAAGGGCGTAATATTGAATGTTTTGCCCTTTTGAAATGTAAGCCTTGGTTTAAAAATTTTGAAAATATTTTTTTTCCAAAAGATCGGAAAATTTCTTGATTTCGCTTTTTTTTCAATTTTTAACCTGATTTTTGAAAATTTGGTGACAAAGTTTGATTAATTTTCAGAAATCCCAACAAAAAAAAATCATAAAGCTATAAACTCTAGCGCAAAAGATGCCTTTTTTTATTCCTCCTAAAAATATATAAGTAATAATAAACAAATAATCATGATAAAAAGTCAAATAAAAATTTGGGATTTTTTCGTGTACCTATTTATTTATTTTTCGAAAGAGTCAAATTCTACAACTTTTCCGAAGACAGCAACCCCTTCTGAAATTGATCAACCCCTTCTCTAAATTCAAATGTTAAAATTTTGGAAAAAACTTATCTGCAAAATGGCTTCTATTGATATTTATCTGTGTTCAGTTTACAAAATTGGAAATATATGAAGTTTTTCGCATTAAACTTATTTTAGATTAGATCAATACTTGAATTCAATTCAGTCAATGCAATGACGAAAAGGGTTATCATAACCAAAAACTAAATTGCATCACTCCAGAGCCAGAGCAAGTCCCACAGCTCTGCCAGACTGAGCATTTCGTCGTGAAAGATAACTTGCCAATTCCTTCTGCCCAAAAGCCATCCCAAAGTGGGAATTCGAAAATTGAATTTCCACTGCAGAGAAAGCTCCCGGCTTTACTCCAGCAAGCTAGATGTTGGAAAGGAGGATCATTGAAACAATAGCAAATTATCAATTAAATCCTGAAAGGTTTGTGTGTGTGTTCGTAAAATGTGCATTCCTCCTGCGGTGCTGGTGGTGCTTTCCTTTGGGAGGAATTATGGCCGGAGGCTTTTCGGGAAAACCACAATTATTTCTGTGGCACAAAAGTGGAGAATTTTGTGGAATTTGTCCCAAAGTGAGGGACAACCTTTTCAGGAGGGACTGCTCAACTGGTTGATCGTTTGCCAAAAATGCGTTTAATTTTGTTGCTTAGACAGCACTAAGTTTATGAGATAATTGAGTATTTTTTTAAAGAATTTAACGATTTTATGATTTAAATTTTTAAGTATTAAGAAATAAATAAGTTAAACCAACAAACAAAGAAAAACGAGATAAGGCCCACCCTAGCAAAATATGACGTTGCAATACCCCGAAAAGTGCACCATCGCGCTGCAGCGCCGAGTGTCATATCGAGCACATGCATTGCATATTATGCAACACGAGTGTGCAGCATAATTTTTCTTCCACTATGTGTCACTTTGTCACTGTTCGCTGACTGCCACCGTCAAGAGTCACATGGGAACTGAATTTATCACGAGTCTCGCGCGGGAGTTATACATTGAATTTCGCCCACTTCATCACACTTTTGCACTCTGTCAGTCGTGACGCGTTGTGCTTCCCCCTCCCGATGGGAACACGGTTTGGAATTCAATTTCAAGTA